>NC_082715.1:42998675-43203675 GCF_030144855.1 Hypanus sabinus | reverse complement strand
ACTTGCCAAAGCTTACCTTTTATGTGAAGGTCAGTGACCCCTGGGGGTTATGCTAAACATACCAGCTGTTGTTGGAGTAAAGTTGCAGGCTGGGATATTAAGTACAGTCAACCTCTGTTCAGCGGTTTACAGAACGAACCTGGTCACAATAATGAGCCGAGGAAGAGTAAATGGACAACACACATCTGACCTTCAGCATGCTCCCAATTTCCACATCGTAGTGCACCAATGTGAAATTCTGGAATGCCTGACAGTTTCTTTGGCATTCCATCAGCACGTTGCAGCCAATTATCAGGGAATTTGGAACAGAACACTATGCTGACATCAGAAAACATCCCCACTTTTGAACCTAAAGTAGAAGAAGATGAGTGATGGAGTAGCAGTAGATGGTGACAACATTGACCTGGAGATCTCAAGTGATAGCATCCAACTATCACCACAATTGTGGGATTGAGTTTAAGAGCTGAGAGGTAATGCTGCAGCTAGATAAGACCTTGGTCAGACCTCACTTGGAGTACTGTGATCAATTCTGGTTGTCCCACTACAGGAAGAACATGGAAACCATAGAAAGGTGCAAAGGAGATTTACAAGGATGTTACCTGGATTGGGGAGCATGCCTTATGAAAATAGGTTGAGTGAACTTAGCCTTTTCTCCTTGGAGGGACAGAGGATGAGAGGTGACCTAATAGAGGTGTATAAAATAATGAGAGTCAGTGATTGTGTGGATAGTCAGAGGCTTTTTCCCATGGCTGAAATGGCTAGCACGAGAGGGCATAGTTTTAAGGTGCCTGGAAATAGGTACAGAAGAGATGTCAGGGGTAAGTTTTTTACGCAGAGAATGGTGAGTGTGTGGAATGGGCTGCCGGCGGCAGTGCTGGAAGTGGAAACGATAGGGTATTTTAAGCGACTCCTGGAGGAAGTCTCTTAGAGGGCTATGGGTAAGCCTAGGTGGTTCTAAGGTAGGGACATGTTCAGCACAGCTTTGTGGGCCAAAGGGCCTGTATTATGCTGTAGGTTCTCTATGTTTCTATTTTCTTTTATACAATTTATGTCTCCCTCTGTGCCCGCCTGAGTTTAATTTTACCAGGTCTCCTTAGCTCTACATTTGCTTGAATGCTGCATTCCTATCATGGGCAACCTTATTCCACATAAATTTAGAATATAGTCCTCTTGTCCATTAATAGACAATGATGAAACAAGTTGTCACTGTGAAACCTATTATGGGCAATGGTGAGCAGTTTCTTGTTGCGGGCATGTTACTTCACTGTGCTAATGACAATGATCTTTCTAATCACAAACAAGAGAAAATCTGCAGATACTGGTATGGAAAAGAGCAAACAGTTGATGTTTTAGGCTGAGACCCTTCATTAGGACTGGAGATAAAAGAGGAGAAGTCAGAGTAACAAGGTGGGGGTCATCAGTCCATGGCCTCCCCTACTGTCACAATGAGGCCACACTCTGGTTGGAGGAGCAACACCTTATATTCCATCTGTATAGCCCTCACCCTGATGGCATGAAGATCGATTTCTCAAACTTTCAGTAGTGCCTGTCCCCTCCCCACAACTTCATCAATCCCCATTCCCCTCTCTCACTTCATCTTGTTTTCTGCCCACCACCTCTCTCTGGTACTCCTGCCCCTTCCCCTTCCTCTACGGCCTTCTGTCCTCTCTTGTCGGACTCCCCCTTCTCCAGCCCTTCAGCTCTCACCAATCGACTTCCCAGCTCTTTGCTTCATCCTTCTCCCTCTGCCAGTTTCACTAATCAACTTCTACCTTGTATTTCTTCCTCCCCTCCCCCCACTTTCTCACTCTGACTCTTCCCCTCCAGCCCTGATGAAGAGTCTCGGCCTGTTTACTCTTTTCCATAGATGCTGCATTTTGTGTGTATTGCAATCACCTTTCCAGTCTTGCTGATCCCTGCAGGAGGCTGATAGATTGGAGTGGACTTCTGCTGCTTATGGACAGGATGTTATCTTTTATGTGTGGCTAATAGGCTGTGTTATGGCAATATTAAAGAATTAGGTAAGAGACATGACTGGTTTTGATGTACAAACTGGCTGAAAGCTCTTTCTTTAATGAAAGACAATACTGTTACTTAGACTTACCACCATACATTTACAACTTTAATTTAAAGAATCCTGAATACAGTTGACATTCTGGTAAGTTCTACTCACTATAATGTCTGCAGGACGCTTTAAATGATGTTTAGTCAGACTCCAACAGCATGGAGCACACATTTCACTCTGTATATTGTGTTTACATCACATATGTACTTCTCTCATTGAGATAGGTACATCCAAATGCATTGTCTTTTGAAGAAAATACGTCTGCATGCATTTTAAAATTATATGACAGATGTAGTCTGTTGTTTATGATGGCACCACAGAAGGCAGGTGGCAACTTACTGGCAGTTCCCAAAGCAAGAAATACAATAAACACTTCATTAGTAACACTTCCCCTGTAAAAAAACATTAAAAGTAATTATGGTAAATGACCACCGCAAACAAGAAAGTGGCAAGAGAAGGAGAGGCTGAGTTGAGGGTCCAAGTGTGTGGGTGGAAGGTAGAGTCGGAGGGAGGCTGGTGAGGTCAAGGCATTTTCAAGATGGAGTCTGAGCGTGCTGAATGGAGAAAAGTCGGAAAAAAGGAGGGGAAATAGACTTGGAGCCTTTCCATCTAAACCGAGAGTGAGATCTGATCTATCTGAGTGCCGGGGTTATTTTGAAAGGCCAGATCCAGACCGAAATGTGGTAGCGGGGTCCAGGCCTGGAGCATATCGATGTGACAGTGTCTGGGCCCTAGTGTGTGGAAGGACCTAATGCTTGGATGACTTAAACACTGGGTCAGATAGATTGAAAAGATCAGGGTGTCAGGACCAGAGGCAACAGTCCAGCTGGCTCTGCTCACTGCTCTGCGATATTTACTCTGCTCTTCACTGCACTGAGGCTGCAGGTGCCACAATATTAACTCCGCTACGTAATGAACTGAGGCTGAGGCTATGAGCCTGCTTCGGCTGCTCTGGGCTTCCTGGTTGTAGACTCACTTTCGTTCTAAATGCTATTTACTTCCTTGTATTGTTTGCACAATTTGTATTTTTCTCTCTCGCTGCAGATTGGGTGTTGTTTTTTTAGTGGGTTCTTCTGAGTTCTTTGTTTTGTGGCAACCTGTAAGGCGACAAATCTCAAGTTTGTATAATATATACATACTTTGATAATAACTGTGCTTTGAACTTTAGTCTCCTCTGATTTGACCTTCTCAATTGTGGATTTGTCTCTGCTGTTATACTCAGCATTTTAGCGAGGAACTTTCAGCCCCTTGACTTGTCTCATTACTGTTCTGTGATGTTATAGAACAGTTAACTCTGCATTGACATCAGGAATGGATTAATAATCATTGCTATTCAGAGGTACGTTCCTTCATGTTCCCTCATGTCTGAGCCGATCTATTTTGAGTGCATGGCAATGAATTGATTGTTTAACAGAAGTAACAAAAGTCTTCTTTAAACAAAAGCAATTGTGGACTTAGTAGAATAGTTTTATTAGCAATTTGCATACTCATAATCTTTCCTTGGGTGGTATTGCTCTGCAATGCTGGTAAACTGTACACAGAGACAAGGCTTCCTTCAGCTAGTCATCAATGTTCAGCCAATGCACAAAACCTTTGGCAGTCATTTACTTATTGGCAGCTCCAGTGTGCTTGGCATATAGCTTGCGTGTAATCCTTTTCCTTAGAACACTTGGAATAATGACTCAATATCTCCATTTTAAATACATTTGGCGGGTAGATAAGCCAGACTTCCAAGTATAGAATGGCTGTGTAGCTTTGTGTGATTGTACTAAATAATCCAGAAGTTTTACTTTACAAGCTTTTGATATTTGCCCTTGTTTTATGACACGAGCAGCACGTGGACTCTTTTAAGGAATAGGCAATGACTACTGAACCAGCTATCATGGTAACTTGTGGCAATGGTCTTCAAGTAACATTATCCTCACTTGCAAACTGAAATTTCAGAGATTGCCTTTTGATCCTTGGATTCCATTATATTGGTGACTCTCAATGTTTAGAATTCCCTGTGCTCCTGGCTTCCATCTCCATGGACATCACAATACTACAGCTAAAGATACAGCTCTTTGCACTTCACTGTTTTGAATGTCAATCTTGTCACACATAAACTTGTCTGAGGGCAGGATCAGAATATCTTCATAGACCTTTGATTGAAATAACATAGCCACCTAAAGTTTCTCCCAGCTTTTGAGTGCAGCTGCTAAATTTATAGTTCTCCATTATCTCAAACATCTGCGGGTTAAAATATCCCTTCAACCTCTTAAGCAAAGGAGGTACCTGTGGCCTTCTGCAGAATTACTAATTTAGTGAGTGTGTGATACACGTCAAAGCTGATTTCCTCCAGTAATACAGCTTACAGTCACGTAATGTAATATTCAACACCTGCACATTTTCAGCATTGTCTTCCACCTCAGGAATTTTATTGGCTATGCAAGACTTCTCTGTCCTCTCCAAATATTATGTGAATGATTAATTTGTCATGTGAAACATCTCTATAGTGCTTATAAATCTTGCTAATAATTTTTGTTTGATCTAAAATGGAATCACGGCAGTCAGGTGTCCAGTGTGCTTGCAGTTTTACTGTCAGCTTGTTCCACTAGCTGACAGCATGCCCCGTTTTCCTTACCTTAATTTCTAAATAATTTGGTGTGGCTTTAAGAAAGATTACTCTTCTCAAGCAACTCAACGCCATTCCCCTTTGATGAAGACACTGCTGACTGGTCAAGACCCACACTAACAAACTTGGGTACCTGCTCTAAGGGAGCAGTGATGCTCTAGACCCACTTTTATGTCATTTTCTAGGGAGCTTTATTCTAACTCTAAAGGATATTTATTCTAACTCTAAAAGCAAAAACCTGCATAGCATATGATGTTGCTCTCTCTTTTGATATGTTTAAGTAACTAGGTTCAAATACACAACACCAGGGATGACACATGAATTTCAAATTCCTCTCAATTCCATTCTCAATATACAGCTACCTACTGTAGACAAGACTTGTAGGATAGTACATACCTCCATGTAAATATTTTCAGTAGCTGGAAGTCTTGGTATGTCCAAGTGCACAATTCAATACTTTGGCAGTACCATGCAATATTGGCATAGTTTATGCAGCCATGAGGGCAAAGAATGCATGATTATGCAGGACAGTTATAACCTGGATATGCATGTTTAAATATATGCATGGAGTGTAGAACACTGCCCTCCCGCTTTGGTGCTCTCTACTGATCAAGTAAGACCTAACAGAATAGCCAGCTTTTTTCAATCAGTAGAACCAGAAAGGTAGGCTTCCTGTGACGCGAACCTAAACAATGTTAAAGATAGGCCTAGTGCCAGTATAGTTATAGCTTAGCCAATGCAGTCTATTATGAATTAACCTCTATGAAAGAGCTTTGCTTAAACTAGTTCTTTAATAACTGGATCGGCAACTGCAAAGCTCCGCTGTGGTTTTATTGTTTAAGCAATGAAAAAGCACAAAGCAGATGCAATCACAGCTCTGGCGGCCTGCTTCAATGCTGTTGTTGTTCACAAGTATCTTTCACATCAACCACAGTTCTGGAGAAGGTTGTGTCCCTTTACTAGTTACTGTGTTCATAGACATTCCTTGTGGCAAATACGATTTGAAAGTATTCTTTTTATTTTAATCTGCCAAAAGGGGAATAGAAAAAGTTAGCCGAAAACAATGTAAAACAGATGAAAACTAGCAATTCAGTAGATGAGACAAAAGAACAGAAATGAAAAAAAGATGCCATTATCAAACTTGGTTGAAAATGTAAAAACGTAAAAAAGATTTGAAAAACAAATGTAAAACCAAACACAGTATAAGTTAAAAAAAACCAGAGGACTAGAACTAAAGATAGACCATGCATTTTCTGACATTTGAACCTGATGGTTCACTAGATTTGATTGTTTAGCTTCTATTTTACAAAATTTGAAAACTTTTTATGCTAGCTCAAGTGTACTCCTGTTGCTACATTCCTGAGCACAAAAGAACTGCAACAGATGAATGAAACATAAACAAGGAAAGGAAATAAAAAAATAAGGCAATCAACTGGGAAAGAATGAAAAGATATTAAGACTATGAAACCGTAAAGTACTTCAAATCAATAGTAAAATAAAAAGACTGAGAAATCAGGATTGAGAGAGGTGGGCAGTACAAGAGCAAATTAAGAGTGTTCAAACAAGCTGTTCTCAGGATCTACTCCACCCTGGATATTCCTAATGCTTCATAATTACTCATCTGGTTAATAGAAAAACTGCAATGGATTTCCATAAATTGGGAATAATTAGTCAAAATTCACTTGCTCTACCTTATGAATCACAAGTGTAGCTGATCTGTCTCCTTTCCATTTGTACAATCACAGTGGTGCAGCAGTTAGTGCAACTGAGTCACAAGTGAAAGAGTCTGAGTTCGGTCCTCACTCCAAGTGTTGTGTGGCATTTACATGTTCTCCATGTTATTGTGTTGTTTCCTCCCATATTCCAAAGTTGTGCTGGTGGGTTGCCTGCTGTAGGCAAGAAGCAAATGAATCAATAGATCTTTGATGGGCATGTGAAACAGAGCAAGTTAAAAGAAGAGGGAAACAAGACAAAATCTGCAGGTGCTGGAAGTCCAAGCAACACACACAAAATACTAGAGGAACTTAGCAGGTCATGCAGCATCTATGGAAAGGGTGCAGTAGATGTTTCAGCCAAGACACTTCATCAGGACTGGAGTAAAAAAGAAAAGTCAATGTTAGATGTGGAGTCTTCCTGCCATCTCCAACAGGATCCCACCAACAAGCACATCTTTCCCTCCCCCACTTTGTGCTTTCCTCAGGGATCACTCCCTACATGACTCCTATTCATCCATCCCCACTGATCTCCCTCCTGGCACTTGTAATTGGAACAAGTGCCACACCTGCCCCTACACCTCCTCCCTCACCATCATTGAAGGCCCCAAACAGTCCTTCCAGGTGAGGAGACACTTCACCTGTGAATATGTTGTGGTCATCTTCTGTATCTGGTGCTCTCAGTGTGTTCTCCTGTATATTAGTGAGACTTGACATAGATTGGGAGATCAGCTCACCAAGCACCCACGTTGCATCTGCCAGACAAAGTGGGATCTCCCAGTGACCACCCATTTTAATCCCACTTCCCATTCCCATTCCAATATATCTGTCCATTGGCTCCTCTACTGTCAGGATGATGCCATCTCAGGTTGGAGGAGCAGCACCTTATTTTCCGTCTGGGTAGCCTCCAATCTGATGGCTTGAACACTGATTTCTTGAGCTTCTGGTAATTGCCACCACCCATCATTCACCATTCCCCATTCCCTTTTCCCTCTCTCATCTTATCTCCTTACTTACCCATCACATTCCACTGGTGCCCCCCCCTTTCATTTCTTCCATGGCCTTCTGTCCTCTCCTATCAGATTCTTCCTCTCCAGCCCTCTATCTCCTTCACCAATCAACTTATCAGCTCTTTACTTCGCACCACACCTCATCTCCTGGTTTCACCTATCACCTTGTGTTTCTTACTTCCCTCAGCCCCCACCTTCTAACTCCTACTTCTCATCTCTTTTTCTCCCTCTGATCCTGATGAAGGGGCTAGGTCTGAAATGTTGATAACACTCTTTTCCATAGATGCTGAGCTCCTCCTGCCTTTTGTATGTGTTAGAGGGAAATGGAACTGGTGGAATTGTTCTCTTGGGATCTGGCATGGACCAGATGGTTGAATGCATCACAACAGTGCACTTGATGAAGATACTTCAACTCAACTTGGTGTTAGGTGGAGAAATTCAGATTTTAACATGGTATCACTGAAGTAATGGTATGATACTAAGTGACTTTTAAAAGAACTAGCATTTGGTAGATTTCCAACATCTCTTCTACTGTTGTCCTTCTGGATGGCAGAGGCCGCTTGTTTATGGAGTGTTCTCAGTGAGACCTTGACAAGCTGCAGTAAAGTTTGATTGAAGCATCACAGAAGATTGAGATATTGAGGCAAAAGCGGAAGGTGAGCGAGAGTTCTGTGCTGACTGCCTTCCTTTTGATTACTGCCGAGAAGGAGTTTGTGAGTGATCTGTTTCTGTGTGGTTCACTTTGGCAGGCCGGTAGGCCTCTCTGCCTCGTGTAGCGTCCCTCTCTTTCGATAAATATCAGTGATTTTGGAGGATGGTATCATGCTTCTGCGTATATCAGTCGGAGTATTGTGTTTATGGATGTGGACTTTTTCATACCAATAGGTTATTATATTCTGTGCTTTTAATCACTTGTTCCTTTTCCATTTTGTTTTGCTAGTGGAGGGGTTTGGGGGGGTTGATGTTCTGTTGTGTTCTGTTAGATTTTTGTAAGGGGAGGGGTTGTTTAGGGGGTCAATGTTCTTGTTCTGTTTTGTGCAAAGGGCGGGGTTTTGAGTGTTGATGACTGAAATGCTGATCTTTTTTGTGCAGAGGAGTGTGGGTTTGATGTTTCTCTCAAAATTACTTTAATGTTCTTTCTTTGTTTCATGGCTATCTGGAGAAGACTAATTTCAGAGTTGTATGCGAGTTCCTGTTTTGATTATAAATGAACCTTTGAACCTTTTTGAAAGTGTTTACATCTATACATCTGTTCATTAATGATTGAGCCAATCATGTCAGAATCAGGTTTAGTATCACTGGCATACGTCAGGAAACTTTCTGTTTTGTGGCAGTACTGTAATACTTTGTAATTTATATTTTTTAATTGTTATGTATTGCAATAAAAATAAATAGTGCAAAAAGACAAAGCAGAAAGAAGGGAAAACAAAGTGAAATAGTGTATATGGGTTCATTGTCCATTCAGAAATTTGATGGCAGAGGAAGAAAGGCTGTACATGAAACACTGAGTGTGTATCTCCAGGCTCCTGTACCTCCTCCTTGACGAAATCCATGAGACGTCCTTGGTGACGGTGGTCCTTAATGATGGATGCTGCCTTATTGAGGCATTGGCTTTTGAAGGTGTACTCAATGCTGGGGAGGCTTGTGCCCATGATCGAGCTGGCTGAGTTGACAACTTTCTGAATTTCTTCTGATCCTATGAAGTTGCTGCTCCACACCAGACTGTAGTGCAACCTGTTAGAAAGCAGTCCACCATATATCTGTAGAAATTTGCTGGAGCTTTTGGTGACATGCTGTCACCTCAAACTCTTAACAAATTGTAGCTGACAGGACCATTGACAGGAAATTGAACTTGTCTAACCATATATACAATGTAGCTATCAGAGCAGGTCAAAGGCTAGGAATCCTGCAGCGTGTAACTCACATCCTGACTCTCTAAAGCCTGTCCACCATCTACAAGGCTCAGTGTAATGGAATACTCAACACTTGCCTGAATGAGTGCAGCTCCATCAACACTAAGGAAGCTTGACACCATCCAGTACAAGACAGCCCACTTGATTGGTATCCCTTTCACAAGCATCCAGTCCTTCCACCATCGACAAACAGTTGCAGCAGTGTGTACTGTCTACAAGATGCACTGCAACAACACACCAAAGTTCCTAATGCAGTACCTTCCAGGCCCACACCACTACCATCTAGAAGGTTGAGAACACCACCACTGGGAAAAATCCCCCTCCAAGTCAATCACCATCCTGACTTGGAAACATAACGCCGTTCCTTCATTGTCACTGGATCAAAATCATGGAAAAATTGCTTCATGCCTTCTTTGTAATTGCATCTGTATATTGGATAGATCTTCAGAAATGTTAATACCAAGGAGGTAGAAACTGCACATGCTTTCCACTGCCAGTCCCACGATGAGAATTCCCTTGACTTCCCCTTCCTGAAGTCCACAATCAATTCCTTGGTCTTACTGACATTGGGTCCAAGGTTGTTGTTGCAACACCATTCAACCAGATGATCTATCTCACTTTTTCGACACCATCTGAAATTCTGCCAACAATAGTTATGTCATCGCCAGCAACTCAATACATAAAAACATGCAGCCATGGTCAAGTGGTTCAGTGTTGTTCGGATCAAACATGAAAATGGGGAAGTAATGTGATCTCAGTGACCTTAACAGTGGAATTATTGTTGGCACCAGATAAGGTGGTTTGAGTATCTCAAAAACTGCTGATCTCCTGAGATTTTCACACACAGCACTCTCTAAAGTTTATAGGGAATGGTGCAAAGAACACGGAACATCCACTGAGTGGCAGTTTTGTGGTTGGAAATGCATTATTAATGGGTGAGGTTAGCGGATAGTGACTAGACTGGTTCAAGCTGACAGGAAGGTAACAGTAACACATATAGCCATGCGTTACAACAGTGGTGTGCAGATGATTATCTGAATGTACAACATGTCAAATCTTAAAGTGCATGGCCTTCAGCAGCTGAAGACCATGAACATACACCCAGTGGCCACTTTATTAGGGACAGGAGGTGCTTAATTAAGCAGTCACTGAATGCATTTTGTGAATGGTACTTAACGTATTCACATTACTCCAAGGGTCGAGGGAGTGAATGTGTGGGTGGTAAATTGGGTACCAGTCAAACATATTCTGTTGTGTGTCATGTTTTGTGAGTGTTGTTGATGTTGAATGGAGTTTTTACTATTACATTCCTAACTTTAGACTCGTTGATGGTGGAAAAGAATGGAAGAGTTATGTGATTAATTCGCTGCAAGATATCCAGCCTCTAGCATTGTATTTCTGTGGCTATTCTGTTTAAGTTTCTGATCATACTGAAATGTGCATGTGTGAACCAAATTGAGCTCAGCTGCAAGAGGCAGCTGACTAGTCAGACTGCCATTACTCATATAGTAAGTGCTCATATCAGGAATCTTTTAGCCAAACTAGCAGAAGCAATGCAACACTCTACAACTCTGGAAACAGGAAACATGAAAGGGTTTTGAGTGCAAAGGGGAGACCAAGGATTTCTATCTTATACCTGTGAACAAGGGCACTTCATGCTTACCACTTGGCGTTCCTAAGGACAATGTATCGGTTATTTTAACATCCTTCCACATCATTCGATGTTAGTATGTATTACATATACAATGTTTACATTTTTAAACATTTTTTGAACATGCAATTCTTCAATGCAATTTGATTTTTTGTGTTCTGTGTCCAGGTAATTATCAGTTTATTGAATACTGCTGAAACTTAAAGATAACTGTTCTGAGTGTCTTGCCAAGCCCTGCAGGCATTTCAGTTTTGAAGAGGTTTATCATCAAATAGCCTATATTTAATGTATAAAGAATAACAGATGGTCTGTGGTGAATTACAGATGTTTATGAGATCCTGAGTGATTTTCAGCTGAGCCAATACAGGACTTCATGCACATCTGTAATTCATCCCCTGACCATCATTTATTTGTATAATGTAAATAAAAAGTGGCTCATTCCTTGTTTCGCTTGATGAAAAATTGTTGCTGTCATGTCAAGGATGGTGAGGTGGTTGTCAGTGATGAAGGATTTTGACATTTTAACCTCACAGGTGCAACAGAACATCTAATGTTAAATGCACCTTGTCTGGCAAGCTTGCTGTAATGAACATTGGTGAAAAAGTAGCGATGAATAAAAATCAAAGGAATGGAGATAAGTCCCAATGGACACTCCATCCATGTGTTAGACTTTGAGATTGTTCCAATACACTCTCAGTTTATGGCTAGTTTCCATAAGCAAACTTAATCCCCGAGGAAGTTGCTGTCTTCATTCTTCAGTGGGATAGATTAGAATAGTTCAGGCTTTTAACAGTTCTAAGTCATGATAAACAGCCAACTGGCGGTTGTATGGGATGTCACCTTCAAAACCAAAACAAACAAACATAATTATACTAGGTTAAAAATGTGGTCCAGGATGGTTAGATTGATTTACAGAAGTCAAATGTTCGTGGAAATACTGTCCAATTAATATTTAATGGATTCAAAATAGGTTAATGACACAGTTTTCAGTGAGCTAATTAGAGGCTATGATACAGCCTCTGAAAATGGGTCCAGATGTTAATATCCATGATTAAGTCATGCCTGTTCAGTGATGCACGGATGTGCTGTTGGCTAATTATAATAATTGCTACAAGCAGCCATACTGTTCCTTGAATGCACAATTCAACAGGTGGTCAAAGATTGTGAAGAATTTGCATCAGTTACTGTTGTCCTGTCCTGCCACTTATCTGTTCTCTGTCTGCTTTATATCTGTGTTGTGCATTTGCTAATTGCCAATGAAGGATTTGACTCTTCAGGACAATCGTTTCATTGGAACTGGGGGCACGCCACGCAAGTGTAACAACTCCATAGTGTTCGCAGGCTTGCGGCAATTGGTTTTTGATTTTGCTTCTATGATCTCTATCATATTTGCCTCCACTCCCACACCTGGAAATGCATTCTAAAAACCCACTATTCTCTGTGTCAAAAGCTTTTCCTACACATTTCATGTGAACTTACCTCCTTTCACCTTAAATGCATGACCTCTGGTTTAAAATATTTTGGCCCTGGGAGTAAAGATGCTGGCTCTCATAATCTAATATCAGTTAGGTCAACCCCCAGTCTCCGCCACTCCCGAGGAAACTATTCGATCCTGCCCAACCTCTCCTCATAGCACATGCTCTCTTGGTAAACCTCTCTAAAAACTCTACATTCTTCCTGTAACAGGGTGTCCAAAATTGAATACAATGCAACAGATGCAGCCTAGCTAGACTTCTATAAATTTGTAACATAACTTTCTATCTCTTGAACTCAATGCCTCAACTAATAAATCAAGCATGCGATATGCCACCCATCAATCTGTGCAATCAACTCTCAAATATAATGAGGGCCAATATTTATCAGAAGTTTAGGCCCAAAGATTTGTATATAATGGGGATAAAATTCTAATGATCTCAAATGGGTGGTAAAACTCAATGAACAATCTTCATAGCTTGTCCTAGCATTCAGCATAATCTCTATTATATCACAAATATTCATTTATTTCACTCGCTATACCCCACAAGTAGCTTGGCTGCAGTCCTCACAGCCGTATCTTGTAGCTTGCATACACTGCCAAATATTCAGCCTTGGCCAACATACTACCTCTCTGTGCAACATCCAAAGAATAGATACAATAATTACTCTTTTAACTCTCCCCTTTCAATCATCCAAAGACTCAGACATTCCTTTCAGGCAAATCAGTGATTTACTTCTGGTAAGGTGGTGGCACACTTGGTTACAGCAGCCTCTCCGGTCTAACAAGTGGTGCAAATGGGTGACGTAAATGTTTTTCTTGTGATTGAAAGGTTTGTTGGACGCCAGTAATATAAAATACTGCAAGTCGGGTTCATTGACGAGACCGATGGCAGGGGAGCTTTGTGGCTTTGGTTGTTACACGGACCAGGCCCCCATGTCATGATGTTACCTGTTAAAGCCACTTAGGGGAGGAGTTGTTGCCAAAGGCAGTGTGGGAGAAGAACCAAAGTTTGTCAAGACTTTTCTTATAGCCATAATTCAGGCAGCATGCATGTAAAACTCTTCTGCACCTTTTCAGTCTCCACATCCTGTATTACATTTAATATTTCAGAAATTGTTGAGTAATATTGGAAATATATTGTTTGATTAAGCATTATTTGTTGTTCACATAATTCATACCAAGTTTATGTAAGGTACATTACTGGCATCTGCCATTATGTCACCATGTCATATGCGCGTGCCTCACTAAAGTAAAAACAAAGTTCACATGCATGTCATAGTTTCCATGTTTTTCTTTTGATTAGTATTGGAGTTACAGAATACATTGGCCATCTCCTCCCTGTTTAGCTCTGAACTCCAACTCAATATAGAATGCATATAGATATTCACAGCATAGTAAAATTTAAATTGTCCCATTCAAGCCAAAAGATTTAATTGCTGTAGAGGATGATTTCTTACTCTTGTGGGATAACATCTTTCATGACAAGAGGGATCAATCTGCTTGGTAAGAGAGACTTTGGCTGTGAAACAATCTTAGGTTCTGGGGTGACCTCTATGGTGGTTATAGGAGCTGAATGGGAATGTGGGAAGTGGTTTTGACAGCTCTGGACAGTTTCTTTTCTAACAATTGGCTCTGTTTTTCTCAATGGATTAATGTGCTGTCTCCAGATGACATCAGACCTAATCTCCAGTGTGTAGGAGAGTGGTCCAGTTCTGTCATTAATCTTTCCAAGAGCCCAATTTTGACCATCTCTGTAGTCCCTAGCCTGGACTGCTTTTACAGGAGTGAAATATTGCACCTCCTTGTTTGAGGAGCCCTCAATTTGTCTCAGCTGTTTGACATGCACACTCCTTCTGAGATTGGCTTTGAGACAATCCAAGTGAGGGCAAGGGATGGCCCAGGAACAGCAGAGCTGGTGAGCTGTTGGTTGTGGAGCATGCTGCATTGTAATATGCAAGGAAGAAGTCTGTGACTGTGACCTTCTGATTCAATGTAATGTTTCTGTTGACATTGATCACAGTGCGTTCTTTATACTGTGGACAAACCTTTCCACAAAGCCATTTGTAGCTGCGTGGTACAGTGCAGATGTAATATGTCTTATTTCATTCATTTTCAGTAACGACTGGAACTGTTCCCCAACAAACTGCATCTATTGTCACTCACTAAGTGTTTTGGAACACCAGTCCTTGAGGTAGCACTTCTCAATACCTCAGTAGAGGGCAAGGCTGTATTCGAGGCTATTTGGGAACATTCTGGCCACTTTGCAGCTGCATCCATAACTACCAAGAAATTCATGCCCATGTATGGTCCAGCAAAATCCACATTAATCCTCTGCTAAATCAATGAACACCAATTCCAGGAGGAAGGGGTGCTGATCTTGGTATCTAATGGCTTCTGGTTTAAGATGGCGCTACTGAAGTTGGGTGACACCTTACAGGTAGTCAAAAGGCAAAAAATACGACTAAAATCATCACTGATAGCACTTTTTATGAGGTAAATTGTGGTAAACAATCGCCACAAACAATAAAGAGGCAAGTCCAGGTAAAGCTGACTCGAGGAATGAGCCGTGCTGGTGCATTGCAAATTCAGGGCACATCCTGTTTGAGGCTGTTTTCCGAGATGGAGATGGAGTTGGAGCAAACGGTTCATAGAGGAATTGAGGCGGAGAATTTCTGGGAGCCCATCGAACTGAACTGGGTGAGAGGTTGGATTACGCTAAGCAGCAAGCTAATTTGGAGAGGTCGGTAACAGCTTTGGTCTGGGTGATGAAGTCTAGACCACGCACCAGCGGTGCACATCCCAGAATTAGGATGACATTTAAGTCAGCCCAGATAGACTGGGAAGGAAGGGCACCAGGATCAGAGGTGAGTGTAGTAGTAGAATCACAAACACAAGAATATCTGCAAATGCTGGAAATCCGAGCAATACACACAAAATGCTGGAGGAACTCAGCATGCCAGGCAGCATCTATGGAAAAGAGTAAACAGTTGACATTTCAGGCTGAGGGCCCTAGTCAGGACTGGAAAAAAAAAGATTGTGGTCAGAGTAACAAAATGTCAGAAGAGAAGTAAGGTGATGGGTGACAGGCAAAACCAGGAGGGGGTGAAGGGTGAAGGGTGAAGTAAGGAGCTTGAAAGTTGATAGGTGGAAAAGATAAATGGTGGGAGAAAGGGGAGAAGCTTGATAGAAGTTCTGGAAGCCATATGGCAAAGATGGCAGTGAAGGCATGTTCCCAGAAAGGATACATAACTGTGGTAAGGGGTCTGGGTGAACACATGGTTGAAGGATTGGAGGGCAGTAGAGTTCACAGAGAGGGAATTTCACTGAACTCCCATTGAAGGGAAGATTTAAACTTCTTCAGAGTAGGCATCCCTAGAAGACACTTGCAGCATAGTAGTAGAATCACAAACGCAGGTAAATCTGCAGATGCTGGAAATCCAAGCAAAACACACAACATTCTGGAGAAAGCCAGCAGGCCCGGCAGCATCTATGGAAAGGAGTAATGAGTCGACGTGTTGAGCCAAGAGCCTTCATGTCAAGTCAAGTCAAGTCAAGTCAACTTTTATTGCCATTTCGACCATAACTGCTGGTACAGTGCATAGTAAAAATGAGGCAACTTTTTTCAGGTGTTATATGACACTGTATGAAAAACTAGACTGAACTACGTAATAAAAAAAACAACACAGAGAAAGCTACACTAGACTATAGACCTACCCTGGACTGCATAAAGTGCACAAAAACAGTGCAGGCATTACAATAAATAATAAACAGGACAGTTGGGCAAGGTGTCAGTCCAGGCTTCAGGTATTGAGGAATCTGATAGCTTGGGGGAAGAAACCCCCATCAGGACTGGAAAAAGATGAGAAGTCAGAGTAAGAAGGTAAGCAGTATTTTGCATCAAATTTCATGCAGTATGCAACAGCCAATTATCTTTTGTGCAGTCAAACATATCTATCTTTCCAAAGTAGCTAGTTATTTCTGCTTTTTTTATGTTTATTATTATTATCACCTGGTATTTATTGTTTATGAGCCCATGAATTTTATCCCTTGCTGCCTTTTTATTTATTCAACTATCTTTCTTTTCTCAATATGAAGATAAAACCATGCTGCACATTTCTTATTTAAACTCGAACATTCTTCCGTTCCAAAGAAAATACATGCTGTGCTTTTTTTTAAGCTCAAACATCTCATTGCACTTCATCTGGTAGGTAATCGCTATGGGTTTGTTTTATAACTTATTCATCACCACTAAAGTGTTTTGTGAATCCCAAACTAGTCAAAAGAAAAGCTCAGGAACTAGGATACTTCGCTCTTACTTTAGTGAGGTGCGCACATATGATGTGGTGGCGTAATGACATATGCCATTCACGTGCTTTTACATGTAACCCAAAATGAATTTTGTAAGCAACAAAGATTGCTAAATCAAACAATATATCTTAAATACTACTCAAATATTAATGTAATATTAACACATCTTTCCTATAATGTGGTGAACAGAACTTCATATAATTCTCCAGGTTGTGGTCTGAATAAAGTTTATCACCATTGCATCATGGCTTTGTTTCTCTACACTCAACCTAACCGATGATGACAAGCATGTCTATGCCTTCTTTATCACTTTACTTGCGTGCAGAACCACTTTCAGTGAACTATGGACCTAGACTCTAAGGTCCCTCTGTACTTTAATGCTATTAAGACACTTACCATTAAATTTCTCCTTTCATTTAACCTCCCAAAGTCCAAGCTCTCACACTTACCTGGTGTAAACTCCATCTATCACTTCCCTGCTCAGATTTGTAGTTGATCTATATGCCATTGTATTATTTGATAGTTCTTTACACACAGGTCCCTTTTAAATCTTTCACCTCTCACCTTAAACCTATGCCCTTAGTTTTTGCTTCTCTTTCTCTGGGAAAAAGACAATTTGCATTCATGCTATCTGTGCCCCTTAGGAATTTATACACTTCTATAAGATCACTCAGTCTCCAACTTCCAAGTGAATGAAGTTCTGTCCTCTCTAGTGTCTCTCTGGCCCTTGAGTTCAAGGAAGATTCGTGTAACTCTTTTATTTGAAACTTTCAAGCTGAATGATGTTTTTCCTATAACAGGATGACCAAATCGATACACAATTCTCCAAGTGTATTCTCACATACTCTCACTGTGAAACAGGGATGCCGCTGTTTCCCTTTTAGGGAGAGATAGCCCATGGTAGGTTAAATTACCGTGTGAATGAGTAATCTTTGGGGTACTGCAAACCTGTGTTCTGCTGCACACTTGAGTGCTAGGTGGAGGGCGCCGATGCTTTTTGCTGGTGGGGAGGGGTTCTTTGCCTTGCTGCTGCTTGTGTGTGGGGGGGGGGGCTTTGGGATTCTAACATTTAACTGTTATTCATTCTTTGGTGCTCTCTTCTGTTTATGCGGATGTTTGCAAAGAGAAAGGGTTTCAGGATGTTTATCGAATGCATTTCTCTGACATTAAATGTACCTGTTGAAAGTGCACCCTCAGCACCCTCTCAAACTCCTCTTAGTGATCTTCAACTTGTGCACATGATGCGCTCCCCTTCACACTGGAGAAAACAAACACAAATGAGATTATACCTCTGAAGGAGATCTCCATTAAACCCAAGTTTCTGATTGCCTGTCACTTTAATTCTCCAGCTCACTCCCTACCATGCCTGGGCTCTTTTAAACTTGATGCAAGCTCAAGAAACAACACTTCATCTTCTGATCTGGCACATTTTTGAATTCAGTGTTCAGTTTTAAATGTACAGTGTCAGATAACCAGCCTTTGCAGTCTTATATCTCATATTTCAGCACTTAGTATTTCACCTTGCTCCTGCTGTATCAGATTTCATTCACCTCTTCCTGTGTATTCACAAACCAATGTTATTCAGTAACCTTTAATGAACTCTCTGATTTGCTACCCCTCCCCCACCCGTTATTATCTTCTCACTCCATCCTATCAGAGATCTTTTACTTAATTTTCCTGGAATTTTAATCCTGTTTCTTTTCTAACTTTTCCCAGTTGTAATAAAAAATCATCAGCCCAATCTGTTAATTCCTTTTCTCACTTCTCACTCCCACTCTGTCCTCTGTCATTGGCCTCCAATATTGTTCCAACTAAGAACAAACTCAAGGAATATTGCCTTGCCTTCTAACTAGCAAAGTTGCTTCCTTTAAGGCTCAACTTTAATTAAAAATGTTGGATAAACAAACTTTTCCATTTCTTTCTCAGAATTGTTTTCTCTCTAATGAAAGGTAATCATAACGTAACTCTCTTCAAAGATACTGCCTGATCTGCTGGATATTTCAATCAATCCTTTTTTTATTATCCAGCAATCAGAGTGTTCTGTACATCACTATTCAGGCTTTTTTCTCTTTTTTTCTCTCTCCTCTGCCCTCATCGATCTCTCTCTACTTGTATCTCATCCAGAATGGTCAGTCTTGATTAACAAACCTTCATCACCCTCTCTTGTTTGTCTGCTGTATTCAGTTTCTATTGGTCTCCACCCTATACCAGACGTTTCCCTTTTTCTCTCCAGCCTCCCATTTAAAACATACTTGATTTATTTTTAACTTCTCCTCATTCTGATTCAAGGTTATTTACCTGAAATAATAACTATTTCTCTTTCCACAGATGCAGTATTCTACTTCCAGCATTTTCTGCATCTTCAGTTTTGTGTTTGGGTTTTTTTTTGGATGAAATTTTTTATTGATTGAATGTACAAGCATCATTTGATTTAAATAACTATGATGTAAATTAATTGCATAATTTTGTGCTTAAATAGTTATAATGTTCCTTATTTTATTTTATTATTAAGAACTGAAAAAGCAGCTTGCATGACTATTGATACATTTTTGTAAGTTGCACTACAGTTAATTCTGAGTTTATTTTTCAATAAAGGATGCTCTGCTCATAGCTATGTATCTGGTGTATGTTATTGCATGCAGTAGCATCGGGGAGCCTACAGGCACTACACTATTATAGTTTCTTCCTTTAATTTACCCAAGAACTCTAGTCAGGACAGATATTAGAAACAACAATATGATAGTAATGACTAAGATTACTGCTGTGAACTTCATGCCAACTGATCAACTACTGACATTACATAAAACTTAGACTGCAATAAGTAAAAAAAGATATGTCCAACACAGTAGGAAGAATTTTAGGCCATTACATTCATGCCAGCCAAATCCAGTGCTATTTAGACTAAGTTCCACTGTGTTCCCTAGCCGCGGGTTCAATCTGTAAATTTCACCTACAGGTTTTATGCCTTCAATCGCCTTTCAGATGGTGGCTTGAAGAATAGCATCTTCACCTGAGTAAAATCATCTTTGTTTCAGTAATCCTCTAATAATTCTAACAAGATGTTAGAAACATGCCCCTATTTAATTGACATGTACTGTGTGTATTGTTACTCCATGTCCAGGTATCTCACAAATTTAAACCACTGAATTAAATCTCACCTCAGCCTTCAGTGTTGCTGTTCTGTTTGTGCAGTACCTTCACTGTCATTCTATATCTTCTCGAAAACAGTCACAATCTTTCTGTAGCATGTGGTATATGCTCTAATCTGGCTGAGGATTCTAGCAAGGAATCTGCTCTCATCTCAGTGCTTCAGTTTATAAAAGGTAAGCATCCCATATGACTCCTTAACCACTTTGTCTACCAGTCCTATTCTCTTCAGCCAACTGTGGATGTTTACTAACTCTGTTAGATTTGTCAAAATTATGTTTAATTGCATAGATAACTTCCTTACAAAGAAAACAATGTTTGCATTGTTTCTTAACCATGAATCAGAATCAGACTAGTTGTTGTTTTGTGGCTGCAGTACAGTCAAGTCATTAAAAAATTCCTATAAATTACATTACAAAATATATATTAAAGATAAATTAATATAGTGCAAAATGGAGCAAAAATAGTGAAGTAGTTTTCATTGGTTTGTTCATTGTCCATTCAAAAATGTGATTGCGGAGGGCAAAATGCTATTCCTAACACATAAAGTGTGTGTCTTCAGCCTCCTGTATTTCTATGTATCCTGCATGTCCAGGGTGATGGGTCCTTAATGATGGAGCCACCATTGTGAGCCATCGCCTTTTGAAGTTGCCTTCGATGCTGGGAAGCCTAGTGGCTCTGTAATTAAATCTGAATTGTTTATATATCACATAAAGTAACCAACAACTCTGAAATTTGTGGAACAACAAGACTCCTGTACATTATGTAGCTCTCCATTGGGTAGGACATTGGCCTTTAACTACACAGTTTAAGTCTAAATAAATAAATATGGAATAAGAAGTTAGATAGCATCAGAAATTATGGCTATGAAACAACCAAGCTGTTGTAATAACTAACATCTGGTTCAGTAATATCCTTTAGGAGGAGAACTACGTTGTCTCTGCCCTTTCTAGTTTACATGTGACTGAAGTCTGGCCTACATTATTGTCTTTTATTGGGCAAACCGCTTTGTTAAGAGTGCAAGAATGGATAGAGAAAAATACCAGCCTTTTTCAGTGAGCCTACAGACTCTGAATGAATCTATCAATCTCGAAGTAAATGGCTTAAAGAAGCAGTAGAGGCAACTAATCAAAGAAGTTTATTTTAGGCTTGGGCACCTTTCCCAATATGGTGGGTGAAGATGATTGTTATGTCTACTTAATACTCATTCCTCAAACAAAAAGATTCTTGCATTGACTTTTCTGTATTGATGTTCATGCACTGGGACATCTGTCTCTGTGCTGAGCACTCCAGCAGTGATTTAATTGCCATTTAATTAAGGAACTCATAGAGAGGAAGCTTGCAGAAAAATACACATTCAACATGTAACATGACTGAGAGGTTCTTGTGTCTGCCTTCCAGTGGAAACAGGGTGCACTCAACTGAAGACTCTACAGGCCAGCTATAAAAACTTCTCACCAGCTGGTGGTCCCACTGATAGAAGATGTTTATAATAACCCTACAGCATTCCTTGTGAACTCTTCTTCCATGGTTATTTTTAATAAACAGGACCCTATTTAGAAGTAAAAGTTTTAGTTAAAAATGCTTGGTAAAAGAGATTGCAAATTGAACATACATATAAAACAAACTAATTTGTTCTGGAGAAATGTGACTCAGTTCACTGGAATACATTAATTGCTGCTGATTACATGGAGTACTGGTTTCTCTGTCTTTGTGCTGTGTATTTTTTCCTTATGTAGGTTAAATTCATGGCAGATGGCTTCCCTGATACTGATTCTCTCAGTGTGTAAACAATGCAAAATGTGTCAGTGCATCAATTGTTTCAGTCTGGCTTTCCTGATTGTTACATCTGTGTTTGGTTCTCATTTTCTTTGTCACAAGCACTGCAAGTTCCAACACCTACACTGGGCTCCCACTGAGACCTCTTGGTGGGGAGGCAGAACTTTGTGTGGGGCAGAAACTACACACAAGCCTCCATCACAAAGCTCCTGCCAAATCCCCAGGCATCTTCAACTAAGTTCCTAGTGAGAAGAGTTTCAGAGATTCTGAACACAATTGTGAACACTCAGACTGCTGCTGTAAAGACTCTGGGCACCTAATATCCACAAAAGAGAAAGAAAACGTCTCTGTTTTTGGTATGTTACACTACTGGAAAACTGGGAGCCTTGAATTTTGCTGCCTTTATCTCTGTCAATGGACTAATTATTTCTGAATCATGAAGATGCCCCCTTATTTTCATATCCTGGGGTGAACTGCTGGTGCATTGTGTTGAGAATGATGTTAAAATAAGCTCTATCACAAATTAGTCTGGACCTCCCACTGACATCATTAGATGTGGAACTACTATATGAAACCTTCCTCTAAAATAAAATTTATTCTCTTCATTCATTCATAAAAGTTCATGCAAAACCTTTTAGTTGTGAAACATATTCAAGGTTGAAATAGCAAGTCTATAGAAATCTAACATAAAGTGGATTTCAGACATGAACTTTGGCTTAACTTGCAGAGATGGTCATGATCTTATTAGATAGTCAAGAACTCTTGAAGGAATGAACAAACTTTTTTCTATTTCTTAAGCATACCTTCACAGTAAAGAAAAAAACGGCAGTAAAGACCATGGTATATTCCTCTTTGTGACTGCTAATGTTCTGTTTTCTTGCCGTTCCCCAAAGGTATGCTGATTGATTGGTAAATTGGCTTCTATAAGTTTTCCCTAGTGTATAGGTGACTAATAGCATCTGGGGAAGGTTAATAACAAAAGATGTATGATTAGTGTAAATGGGTAATGGCTGGCATGAAGCTAATAGTTGAAGGACCTATTTCAGTACTAAATGTCTCTATGACCCTGTGACTCTGAATTGAAACAACTTTGGGAAAGTCTCATACTCAAACTTGATGAAAAGTAAGTTACTGTCATAAGTAATCACTAACCTATAAACTGATGTGTGGGTTATGCCCCTACTTTGAGTGAAGTACAAAATCAGTAATTTTATCATATATAATTAGGCTTATGATTCTCTAAATTTGTATCCATTCATTTATTTGTTGATTTTGGTTTATTTATTTTAGAGAATGATGATAACCAAGCCAACCAGGGAGTCATTTTTAAGAAGTCAGTCCAACTTTCATTTTTAAGAAGTGCCAAACGGCTTGCTAGGAAGGAATTGAAAACACTGAATATCTTCTGACAACTCCTTTGCTCACTTAGTACCTTGCGATTCCTTCTCTTTCTCCTTAAATGTCATGAAAATGCAAGCTGGGAATACTCCAGCAAATCCAGTTGCAAAATAAAAACATCCAGATGCTTTGGAAAATACAGGGATGATCTGAAACTAAAGCACAAGGAGAGGTGGCGGGAGGAGATGGTTAGTGTGATCAAGGGCAAACCTCCATGAGAAAAACCTGTAAAAGAAAAGGTTTAAAAAAACATTTACAAAGCCAGAACTTAGTAAACAAAGCTAATTTTATTTCCCTAGTCTGTTCAGATGGCTCACTTCCACCTGAAATAGTTGACTGAGAGAAACCGTTGTTCCAGTTTTTCAATGAATCTTAATTTTCCAAGAGAGCAGTGGTAGCGTTAAGGCAGGAATTCCCAGACATAGCATCAACAGATTATGGTGTTCCTGTGGGAGGAATCTGGTGGAGTTTGGGTAGGCAGACTGTCAAATTTAAAAAAAGATCAAAGACTCTCCTGCTGACTACATTGAAGGAGCAGAAGTGGCACATTCACTAAGTGCGAGTTTCCTAGATGGCTTTTTTTTAAAGGAGTTAGTGCACGAAAACAATGTAAGCAATGAAGATTTGGGAGGAATTAAGTTTCATGCACTTAGTGAAAAGGCACATGCTGCTTTTTGTATTTCTGTATTTGCAATAGTGTTGCGAAAGGAGTTCTGATTATTTGGCATTTCCTATAAAATCTGGAACTTTACACTAGATGCATTGAGCAGTTGGTTGAGCAAGGTTAAATTTTTGAATGCTCAGTTCTCAAGCTGTTGGCATACATGGAACTAGGAATCAAAATGGATGGCAGCTGTTTTTTGCTTGAAGAAGTCGATGTAAGGCTTATCATTTTAACAGTAGATCAGGCTGTTCTGGCAGTGATCACATTGCCAAAGTCAAGGAGCTCGTACTGAGGAATCCCAGGTGAGATCGCAATTGCCATTGATCTCCTTTTATGCAGCCATATGGACACACTCTTTAAGAGTTACAGACTCTCACCTGATAGCATGGTGTGGCAGTGCTCTGATGGACTGGGTAGTGAACAGGGCTTACGGCACACTTGCTTTCACAGGTCAGGGCTTACTAACTTACCACCCATTATGCCACTGTTGGTTAGGGCAGCACTGAAGGTCCTCCATCCCTGGTGGTCTTCAGGGCTTCCTTCATCATGTCAGTAGCTTCGCTATTGTCAGTCATTCAAGTCCTGGGTGGGAACTCAGAAGCAGCAGCACACTCAGACACAGAAGGGTACTTCATTGCTATTTCTGTAACAGATTTGTTTTACCAGTCAGAGCTGTTAGCCCTGAACTGAACCCTGGAGGACCAGTGGACCACTCTTGGTCTGGCCTCTACCCTTTGACCTATTTGTCATGGTTGAACCTACCACAAGCCAAGCATAAAGTTGCGAAACCAGCCAACCTAGCCCTTTGGGTCATTGAAGTACACAAGCTTCCAACCCCTATGACATGGCGTTGAGTATAAAAGCTGGGAGGCCAGGGAGCAGTTGTACGGGACATTGGTGGGGCAGCAGTGTGTTCAGTTGTTGTTTCCTTTTACTTTATTCCTTAGGACATATGAGATTTTGAGATAATCTTATAATGGTGAATGAGGGTCAGAGATAGGATGAAAGCACTCTGTTTTTTTTTCCCTAGGGTTTGAGTATCAAGAACTAGAGGGCATAAGTTTATGGTGGGAGGGAAAATATTTAATAGGAACCTGAAGGGCAACTTATCTACAGTGTGTGGACTGAGCCGCCCAAGGTACCATAAAAATTGTACAAGGCATTTGGACAGGTACATAGGTTGGAAAGGCTTAGGGATTATGGGTCAGATACTGGCAAATGAAGCTACGTTTTCTTCTGAAACCTCTACAATACAACTTTGAACCAAAATGTAGGTTTAGTATAAAGCACGACTGATAACAGTGGAATGGGTTCAGGTGAGACTTCTGGAGAAGGACATCTCACTCCACTTCACCTCAGACTGTGCCCTCACACTCCAACCATTTGTCAATTAAAGTTGTGTGATGTGATGTAGTTTTGACCTCGTACCAATACAAATCTTCTGTGGGGTGTGATTTTACTCTTAAATATATGATCCTACTGATTGGACATTGCAGCATGACACTTCTCATTAAAATGTGCCATTACATAAATGTTGTTATTCAAACAAAAGATCAGGTTTTATTGTAATATGGCAGTTCTGAGAATTTGAATTTCCATCCTATCTAAACATCTGTCCTCAGGAAAGCAGAATATGTCAAGAATTGCCAGCAAGATGTCAAATTTAGGGTGGTTCTCCAAAGTTCGCAGATGTAGATTTTGATGAATGTAAATAATTTCACTGTAACACTGAGTGAGTCATACATTCAACAACAGGTGTGTTGTATCAGAGACACCAGTCTGGCACACTATACACAGTGAGAACATGTATGCAGCTGTACAGAGAAACAGCAAGAGAGTATACAGACTGCATATTTTATATACCTCACTCATACTCTACCACATGCCTCGTATTAATTGTGAACAATTATGCAATACCTTTCTGTTGATTTTATCTTCCTGTTTTATAGATTATTGATGATAAACACTTGGTACCCGGTTGCTTTGATTGACATGCATATAGACTATTGCTTCCAAATCAGCAAGAAGCTAAAGTAAATTATGTCTCTTTATTCTGACTGGCTTCATTTTAACCACAGAGATTTACCTTGCACGTAGAAAGGTGCTTTGCGATTCATACTACAGAAAGTAAAAACTATTGGGATGCACAATTACCAAACTTGGGTGTGAATATGCTCAAGAGAAAGAGAAACAAATTTTAAGTTCTGATATTTATGACGAATGGAGGAAGGCAAATGATGTTTGATAGGTGGCTAAGGGAAAGTGAAAATACAGTGAATTCAGGGGTCCTGTTTAACAGCAGGACCTCATTATCATTAATTCACTTCATTTTCCACTGAACTTTTGGCCAGTTTGAGAAGCTGTGTGGGAAATTTGTGAAACAAGGCAGCAGCTACGGATCACCAGGGAGTCCACGGCTTGGCAGAGAGTGTCTCAGACTGACAATTTTGAGGAAGGAGGTCCAAGCGAGGTTATGGAGAGGGCAAGTGAGCAACAGATGGATGCTGAGGTTTCCTGATCCTTAGGAAAGCCAGTCAGTTTGTGTTCATTTCAAGTATCTAATTGACCAAAATCTGAAGGTAAGAGCCGTATGGTATTGGACTCAACTTAGACTTTAAGAGCCCAATCTTCTAAACACGAGGAGACATATAACACAACAAATAGCTTGCCAGGGAGTTCAGAGCATGGAAGATCCCAGACCTAATTTACATCATGGCTTAGGCATAGCACAAATGCCATTCTTTCCTTGATGTTAGCTCTAAAGATGGAATCTCTGCAGACAGCCTACTTTATTTGTATGGAAGCCCAGTTCATTACTTCTTAGAAAAAAATAGCAATGTGGGAAATAGATCAGTACATTTAAGTCCTTTAATCTATTCTGGCAAATACGCAATCTAACATAATCTAATATAGATTACCCCATATCTCTAGGTATGTTTGAATTACAGAAAAACATTTAATTTACTATTTGACCAAATTTTAGTTGCACCTACTGAAAAAAATTCAAAACTACTGTCATTAATTTCAAGTAGATGCATTTCCTCATAATTCTGAAAGGTTTATTTCTCACTTTAAAACTATACCCCACAATTCTTCAATTGAGAAGTTATTTCTATCTATCTCTCAGTTTCTGTTCACTGCTCGGAAAGGTTGACAAACACACCAGGAGCTTTGGCAAAAATATTTGTACACTTATAATAACTTGAGAAGCCCAACCCATCAGGATGTTTAGTGCAGTCTAACAAGAAATAACTGTCTGAACAATGCCAGTTATACTGGCAATTTAAACACACGTATCAGACCAATAAATAAGTAAACTACAACTTTTCTTTTGCTATTTTGCAGTGTTTTAAAATGTTAGGTTATCTAATGACTAATATATTGATTCAAAGACAGAAGAGTCGTGTGAGACCAGAATCCCTGTTCTTTGAAGAAGGAAGACATCTCTGATGTTCTGGAAAGGAAAGCTTCATCCTGGGAACAGATGTGGTGGAGACAAAGAAAAGGGTATGGCATTTTTACAGGTGACAGGTTGGGGAGAAGTATAGTCAAGATTGTTATCTCTGAAGACAGTCTACTGACATATTTTATAAACCTACTAGCTCTCACAACCTTCTTAACTATAACTTCTCCCCCATTCCTTTCTTCTATTTCTCTATTCCCCATTCTGGCTCCCTTCTAACCCCTTCGCACCTGCCTGTCAATTCTCTGGTGTCCCACCTGCTTCCCTTTTTCACAAGGTTCACTCTCGTCACCTATGCGATTCCTTTTTCTTCAGACCATTACCTTTCCCACCCATCACTTCCCAGCTCCACATTTCATTTCCCCTCTACCTCTCACCTATCTTCCCCCTCAACTGGCTTCACCCATTACCTTCTAGCTTATACTCCTTCCCTTCCCCACACCTTCTTATTCTGGCTTTATCCCCCGAACTTTCCAGTCCTGATGAAGGGTGTTGGCCCAAAACCTTGACTGTTTATTCCTTTCCATAGAAGCTGCCCGACCTGCTGAGTTCCTCCAGCATTTTGTATATTCTATCCATTTATTTATAACATGGTAATTTAAAAAAATGTTTTGTATGGTTCTGCTGCCACCATAGAACAAATTCCACAAACCTTTACTTCTCCGACAGTCTCCACTTTCTGCAAGGATTTCTCCCTCCATGAATCCTTTGTCCATTTGATCCTCCCCACTCTTCTCCCTACTGGCACTTAACCCTGCAAATGCAAGAGTAGCTACATCCCCCCATTCACCTCCTTCCTCACTTCCATTCAGGGCCTCAAACAATCCTTCCATGTAAGGAAACACTTCACCTGTGAATCTGTCATAGTTGTCCACTGTATCCAGTGATCCCAATTCACCCTCCTCAACATTTATAAGACCAAATGTATATTGGGGGCAGCACTTTGTCGAGAAACCTTCAGTCCATCAACAAAAAGAAGGATTTCCCAGTGTCTAGCCCATTCTCATTCCAACATGTCAGTCCATGGCCTCATCTTCTGCCACGATGAGGCCACTCTTAGGTTAGAGGAGCAACACCTCATATTCTGTCTGCGTAACTTCCAACCTTTTGGCACAAACATTGATTTCTCCAACTTCAGGTAATTTCCCCCCCCCCCTTCCCATTCACCACCTCCCTCACCTCCATTCAGGACCCCAAATAGTCCTTCCAGGCTATAATACCTTTCTGGAATCTTACTCTTCTCACCTGCCAATCACCACCCCTTTGTACCCCTCTTCCTTCCCTTTCTCCCATGGTCCAATCGGATTCCTTCTTTTCCAGCCCTTTACCTTTTCTACCTGTCACCTCCCAGCTTCTTACTTCATCTCTTTCTCCCCCACCCGCCTGGCTTCTCCTATCACTTTCTAGCTTGTACTCCTTCCATTCCACCTCCACCTTAGTCTGGCACCTTCCCTTTCCTTTCCAGTACTGATGAAGGGTCTCAACCTGAAATGTTGACTGTTTATTCACTTTCGTAGATGGTGCCTGACGTGTTAAGTTCCTCCAGAATTCTTTGTGCATTGCTCTGGATTTCCAGCATCTACAGAACATCTTGTGTTTATGATAATATACCTTGTTCTGCTTCTAAAGATGTTTTTGCAAAGAGGTAAGAAATTGTGAATTTTAATCTGTATTATGACATGTTTGGAAGTATGTACACTTACGAAAATCAGCTTTACGCAAAGAGACTTAACTCTAAAGCCGGGGTTCTGAGCATGCGTCCATGTACCCCTTGCGTAATGGTATTGGTTCATGTCATATAAAAGGATGGGAACCCCTGTTCTAAAAGATTATCAACATTGTTCTAAAACAATGAGAATTTTGACAAATGTCTTTCATAATCCAAAGTCACCAAAGCAAATACTCAGCAGGGCCAATTCATATTCAATGTTTCCCATGTTTTGATTAGTAGTATTGCTTGATACAAATAGATTTTGACACTTTAACTTATAAATCACATTCTATTGCAAGATAAATGGCATTGGCATTGCCTTTATCAAGTTTTCCCCTCTTTTGTTTTTGATTTCTCAAAACGACTGCAGCAAGCTTGCAGCATAAGCTACCATCCAGAAGCTCATTATTTCTCCATCATTCTGAAAGGGATGCAAATAGGAACAATAGTTAACCATAATTTAGATCAACAGCTGCTTTAGCTTAATTGGATAGATTTGTTGACCATTTTGCTGCTGACATGAGTATAAAATGAGGAGAACTAAACTAGTGCGCAGTCAAATTGTCAAGGGATGCCAGGAACACCCATGATTCTCCACTTCAAATGCAAAATGAGGTATACCAACAATAGATACTGCAATTTCTATTAATAGCACTGGTATTGGTAGGCTTTCAGAGGCTTGCTTGAATGTAGAGTTACATGTAATGATAAAAATGAGATACTTTACAGCAGTGTTCAGACTTGCATTCTTCAGCATCCAATTATTTTCTTACTCAGAAAGCATGGTACTAAGTTTTAAAAAGACATCAATGTCTATCCTAATGTAAGCTCCAGGCAGTACTCATATTGGAGTCAGTCTAATAGAATAACATGGCAGGTGGAAAATGGAGAACTGATATGACTCCATCAATTTTCTCCAGGACAGATAAGGCTAAAAAACCCACTGTCCATTCCCAACCTCATACCATTATCTCTTTTCTTCAATCAGATTGCAAGTAGAAGTCATTGTAAAATGAAAATCTCTTCTGCCACACTTTTCAACTGTATGCTGTGTTCTCTGTATTTAAAAATGATGGGAATGACATGTCAAACAAGAAACTGTAAGTCAAGGCCTTTATTAACCTGCATTTTATAATTCAGCTTGTTTAACTTGAGAGAACTGAAAGTAAATTGTCATAGTTTATAAGTGTAAGGTTTCTTCATTCAATGTAGGAATTCAAGTCTGTTGAATAATCTTACATTATACATTCATTTCAAGGCTGTCCATGTTGCTTTAATAATACATCCTTTTCAATTTCTTTATACAATCCGATGCAGTAATTAATGTTTTTGATTACATCAACAACAATCAAAATGTTTTACTTTGAACTGATTGAACATTCTTGGCTTCCAGTTTGCCATATTTGCCCTTTTGTGATGTGGCTAATGCACATGCAATGATGCGAGGGTCATATTCGTTTTCATGTGGAGCACAGCAGTCACCTGCTATCAATTATACTCTAGGGGTGCATTTACAGTGTGACTTCAGCTTTGATGAAATGTGGCTTGGCTTGGCACCAACATTACAATTCACAGATGCACTCTGGATGCATTTCCTCACCTGACTCTTTTCAGAGGAGACATAGTTGAAGTGAGGTGACCTGGGCACTGGTACTTCCCAATACTTATATCTTAGCAATAGTATGTGATGAAGCTCTGTCTGGTGTCTTATCTGAGAATGGTCAAACTGATCCATTCAATAATACTACAAGGCAAATAATGCCAAAGATTAACATGACATTGCAATGGGTTCCTGACAGTCAAGCATGTGACCACTTGAATCATCCAACAGTTAATTATTTAGGTGATTAGGCTACACATGAAAAATCTGTTATATACTCAGTGGCCACTTTATTAGGTATCTCCTGTACCTAATAAAGTGGCCACTATGTGTATGTTCATGGTTTTCTGCTACTGTAGTCCATCCAGCGCTCCACTTCAAGGTTTGATGTGCTATGCATTCAGAGATGCTCTTCTGTAAAGTGTGAAGATTTGAGTTCTGTTGCCTTCCTGTCAGCCATTCTCCTCTGACCTCTCTCATTAACAAGCCATTTTTACCAAGTGAACAACTGCTCACTGAATGCTTTTCTATTTCTTGTGCCAGTCTCTGTAAACTCTAGAGCCTGCTGTGTGTGCAAACTCCAGGAGATCAGCATTTTCTGAGATACTCAAACTACCCTGTCTGGCACCAACAATCATTTCACAGTCAAAGTTACTTAGGTCATATTTCTTTGCCATTCTGCTGATCAGCCTGAATAACAACTGGACCTCTTGATGATATTTGCATAATTTTATGTATGGAGTTGCTACCATATGATTGGCTGATTAGATGTTTGCATTAATGAACAAGTGTACCTAAAAAAGTGGCCACTGAGTGCATTTCTGACTTGAGTAGAAATGACCGAACGGATGAAGCCCTGAAGGGTCTTGTCCCGAAAAGTCGACTCTTGCACAGAATCTGCCTGACCTACTGAGTTCTTCCAGAATTTTGTGTATGTTGCTTGAACATGTGAAGTATCAGTTTGAGTAATAAATTCCTCGATACAATATCCAAGTTTTTAGATTTAATAACCTTTTTATCAACCCCTCATGTATCTCATGCAGGTAGAGCGGGTTTAAGGGATAAAACTGATCACAGAATGTGCCTGGGCATTCTACCTTTTGCATGTTTCCATGTATGTAATTCATCCACACTCAAAGGTATAAAACGCACAAGGAGAGTACAATTTCCAAATGTCGCTTTTGCTATGAAACTGAACCAGAGATATACAACTAACACAAAGGAGACATATCTGAAAACTAGAGTCATCCCTTGTAGGTCTTGTGGGGAAGAGATTGCAGTGAACTTGCTGATTTAGTGGGCTGAACACTACAATTTGAAGCCCTGACACCAGTGCGGGAGAGACCTGAATTCAAGACTTCTTGTACTTGGAGCATGGATGTAATCTGAGGACCAATTGATCCAAAGACTAAAGTTCATGTTTCACTTCTTTAAACTGCCGTAATCTTAGAGTGAGCATGAACAGCAGGTTTGAAAGAGGCTCTCAATCTTTCTTTTTCCCTTCAAGTAAGTCCTCCTTTTGGATCGGTGTTGTATTCACTCCTCAAGATATCTGCTTTTCCTTGTTACCAAATTTTAAATCTGATTATCCATTGTGACAGTCTATGCTGGAGTTACAAATTATAATGTACACATGGACATAAAAGCTTTCACTTATGGACTATCTAAGCAAATTCTTTGGAAAGACACACTCTGTATTTTATTCCCATTACAAGGTTTGAACATGTAGACAAGTGTAAGAAGTTCGAAGATCTCAATTATTGAAAGCAATGCCCCTCAAACAGGACATCAGCCTGAAGCCCAGGGGATTATTTAACTAAGAGCTGTTCTCCACATTTTCTGGCCAGGGGTGCTCACTCTACAAATATGACCATCAATGGGAAAGCTGGACATAATCTAATTATCTGAAAATTGCTAACAGTTTTCCATGTTCCAATGGTCATTGGCATTTCAGCATTCATTTTATGTGAAATACTTTCAGTCATTTGAGTGAAATGTATTTAAGGCATTATATAAATGCAAACCTTTTACGTGGCTGACAATGACAAATTACATTTATTTAACAGATTTAACTGTATTTCTAAAGTAATCTATTTTACTTTGCTTTCTCTTTGTGTATTTATCTAACCTCACATTCAATTAAATGAGAATCATTGAGTTAGATGAAATATTCATATGTGTCATTATTTATATAACCTCTTCACATGAGTGCTTTATCACTACCAAAGAAAATCCTTGAAACTTGTTATTTTAGTAAAATGACATATAATGGAACAGACTCAATGCATTATTATAATTTTATTAAATTTAAAATTAGTATTAAAAACAGCAGAGAAAGCTTTCTGTTTTTACATTTACTTCATAAAGAATCACTATCAAAATGTCATTGTGCCTAAATGCATGACGCTCTGGTAAAAAAATGAAATACATTTATAAATGTAACCAAGAGGAAATATATCAGATGTTCATTTATACCTTGCTTTCTGTTGGGATGTCAAGGGAGGTCAACACAGAAGCTTGTACTTTAATTAACTGGATCACACATATTCTTACAATCATGCAGATTTTTAAAAAATCTAATAATGGCCTCTTTAAAAGCCCCAGGGAAACATTTTTCCAAGAGCCAACTGCACTTCCTATGTGCCCAACGTAGCAAATCCAAAATTAGGCTTTCTTTTTCCAGCCGCTTGGACGTTGAGCCCAACTTCATGCTTAATTTCCAGATTGCATTCAGGAGGGTGGGATTGCCTGCAACCTCATAATTTTCAGAAGTAATCTACATTGACTATGTAATGAATACTGAGCAGCTTTTGTTTCAGGATCAGGAATTCTGAAATCTCCATATTACAGTATGAGACTGTTGATGACACTGCTGAAGTTGTATGTATCAATTTTTGATACATCACAAATAGCTTGGAGTAAAAAAAGCATTTGAGGATGATATCTGTTTAAAATAACTGACCTACTAATGTTGATTGGGAAAATAACAGAAAAAATAATTCAGAACTCCTGCTGAAAGTTCTTGGGCCTAAACGTCAAATGTACTCTTTCCATTGATGCTGCTTGGCCTGATGAGTTTCTGCAGCATTTTGTGTGTGTTGCTTGGGCAAATAATTATGTGATTTTACATTCCTTTTCAGTTTTTTCCAAAATTATTTTAGTTTTAATAGCCACAGACGGTTATCAAAGATATCTTTGTAAAACTGAAGACAGATTGTGGGTGCTGAGTTCCAGAGCTGCAGATTCATGTCAATATGAAAAAGCCAAGAAATCAGACAATATAATGTTTATAGATTTTCCTATTGCTTTAGTAAGTATTATGGTTTAAATTTGGATGTTTTTGGCCTATCCTTTTAGATTGCAGAGTAACTTATTTGGTGAGTTGGTTGCTGAGGTAACCTATACAGTATGGTTGCAAAGAGAAAGCCTGAGTATGGAACAAGTGGCAATTTAAAAAAAAATATTATGCATATTCCTTTCTCATCACTCTCCCAGTGTTGTCCTACAGAAGAGGATATTAGGACATGTTGTAAGATTTCCTTTAATTTACAGCAGCTGAAACAAATATTTCTGCTGTCCATTACTGTCTGGAAGGGACAAAATTATTCACAGGCTAAATTCCTCAAATTTATTCACCTCTGGGTGGTCCAATACTGCAGAGATTTTGTGTACTATATCATATGGAGTTTATTCCTTGCAACTCATTTCTACTAACTCCATTCTTGTCTTGGAAACGTTGTTTTGTGATGGCACAGAGCTTCATTTCCTTTCTGTGTTGTTTCCACCCATGTGCATCATTGTTGGATCTACACTGATCTGCTGGATATTCAGAGGATTATTAAGATAATAAGTCGATGGGAGACGTTGGCAGGGTCAAGTCCTGTGTGGAAACATTAAGGCATTTTCTTGTATAACGTAAGTGTGAACTTTAAGTTTCAGGGCTGGTCATTTCTCAAATAGCAAGGGAACATTTATGGACTCAGAATTCCTTGGCTTGCAATGTCAACACAACTCAGTTGGCTACGCTGAGATCATGTCTCATGGTCCCCACCCACTCTGACCTCTCCGGCATGTACAGTTTCTGCTAAAGACTACTTCATTTGCATGGCCGGGAAGACACTTACATCACGTACCTATCTGTCAGACTGCTTCCCTGTTGAAAGTGGAGAAAATGAGTTTCCAGTGACACATCCACTCAACTTGTAGTGTCCTTTTATATTGGATCAGATGTGTTAACCCTTTTAAATTAGAGGGTAACATGTTATTACATGCCATCACACAAATTTTATCCCTGACTCTAGTGCAAAAGGATTATACTGGCTATACTAACCACTTACTAACAATCTTATCAAAGGAACCTTCATTGTCATACTTACACAGTGTAAGCAGGGATCCACAAATTCCCTCAGAACCCTGTCCATATCTTATTTGAGTCAAGGTGCCGAATCAGTAGTGTACTAATTTTCCATTAATGTTTGTAGCTGTTGATGTCTGGACTGAAATAATCAAGATGGCAAATGAAAATCCCAAAGGAAGAGTAAGAGTGGGGTCTGTATTAGTAATGCAGTGAGCTCTTTGAAGACAAACAGGTTTACCTTTTAGGCATAGGCACAGCAACAATAAAATATAGGAACATATTGGATTATCTCAACTTTGGCACAACTAAATAACAGAACGCTATTTCTTGTGCCCGACATGGCCCATGTGAGCTCTTAAAATCTCTATTGACTTCCTGCAGGAAGTTGAGTCTCCTGAAAATGTAAGTGAAGAAATATACTTCATACAAGAAACTGACCCTTAAGAATTGCTGAAATCCCCTCTTTAATCTTAAATGGGCTCTTACCTGAAATCACCTGCAAAGTAGCCCTGGATTTATTGGTATGTTGGCAAGTGAGATGACTAACTTGGTCCCCATGCTAATGGTTTCTGTAGGATAAGACGCACTATGGGGTACGTGATAAATTAAATGAATTGAGACACAGGTAGGAACCGCCACCATTTGCAGAAAAAAAATCCGTAAATCATATTTGAGGCCATTTGTGCTTATTTCAAGTTTTGTCCTAACAAAATCGATCTGAACAATTGAAAATGTTAAAAAGCCAGATTTCATTGGTAGCTTCAGCTGGATGGCATGGTTTTTCAGAAACATGTAATAATATTGCTGAATTGGATGAGTATATACTTCAAAAATATCTCCAAACCAAAGCATAAATCAGTACTTTCTCAATAGACAAATTCACATAATGTAGCATGGAGGGAGCCTATTCAGGCCATTATATTCAAAGAACTTCAGAAGTGATGTCATTTTCCAGTTCCATGGAACATAGAGGTTACAGCACATTCAAGTTAGTGTGGGTTTCCCCTTCTGCCATTCTTTCTGACAGTGAATTTCAGATCCTCACCAAACTTTAGATGTAATAATTTCTTCTCATCTCCTTTCTGATCCTTCTACAAATGACCTTACCCCTAAGGCTCCGAATTATGGGCCTATCTAGTATCCAATTACTCTACCTGGATCTCATAAATTTTATACTTATTAATGAAATAATCTTTCAGCATTTGCTGATCTTCCTTCATAGCCAAAATTCTGCCCTCCTGTCAACTTCTGTGGAAAATTCCTCAGCTCTCTTCAAATGTCATCACATTCTTGATGAGCAGATTTGTTTGCATCTTTTCAGCTATGACCTCACTGATGTTTTATTTAGTCTGAACATAATTTCCTTGCTCACAATGACTAAACCACTAACAATAGAGTCTATGGAGAATGACAGTACAGATGCTGGTTTCTGGAGCAACAACCAATCTGATGGAGGAACACAATGGGCCAAACAGCATCTGCTGGAAGAAAGGAATTGTCCACATTTTGGGTTGAAGCCCTGCATCAGGATTATGGTTAAAATCATTTGTTTCAATTCCTGTAAATCTAGATGCATGGTTTTGACTCCCGCAGATGTTGTTTAACTCATTGTTTTCCTACAGCAGACTGTCCATACAGGCTGAACTGACAAACATAAGAGGGGCAATCGCACTACGGAACTTGCACTAAAGGCATCCAAAGTAAACCATGGAGTCACAGGGAGATTTCTGCAGGTACATAACAACAATATGATGATAGTAAGAGATTTCAGACACTAATATTGACTGGGATGGATGTAAAGATTTTGAGTGCAGAACCTTCTTTAAAACAATGAGGAAAAACTTTTCATCCAGTACACACCAAATGCAGTAAGAGAGAGAACATTTCTAGATCTTGACCAGGAGCATAAAGCTGTGCCTCAGGTAGGGGATTCAGTGAGAGAGCATTTTTATGATTGTGATCATTATTTACATGGATTTGGCACAGCTATGGAAAAAGGATAGAAAACAACTAGCAGTATTCTGTAAATTCTCTGCTGAATAAATGTCAGCTTTACTCAGCTGAGATGTGATTTAATGACAGTTAGCAGAAAACATCTGCTGGATGATATTAGTGCAGTGTATGGTATTAATGAGAAATTAGTGTGGTTTCTGAACGAATATGTTTTCACAAGGAAAAATGGTGGGACCGTCAAATTTCAAATTGCTTGACCATTAGAAAGCTGTATGTCAAGGAGCTTGCAACACCAGACAAAAAAAGAAAGTGCTGGGAGAACAATAGGAACAAAATCAATGGGGATGAAAGTGAAATAGGAATTTGAGTTGAATAAACTCTTCTTGGGCTTTCAGACGGGAACAAGTATAATTTTTAACCAATGTTTCAATGACAATCTCTGTCATCTTCATCAGAGATGATGCTTGGACATGTGTGGTCCAATGGTTTATAAACATATAACTTAAGAATTTTGAATCTCACACTCAAGGTGAAATTGATGGAATACTATAAGTATCCATTTGCTTCATTAATATCTCAAAGAAACAAATATGCTTTCCTATACTGGTCTGGCCTATTCTAGGCTCTAGACTTTACATTAAGTTTGAAAGGGTGATTAAGAGGTGAGTAATAAGTTGTAAACTTGATAGCATTATCTCTATCCTCTGAAAAAATAATTAATTATCAAATCTGTTTTCATGGGGTATATAAAAGTACGTAAATCCAGATTCTGAGAGCTGTAGTGATTAAGTCATTTGATTTGTAACTTTGATTGACATACAGTCCTTCCACTTTCACACACTGGTTATCCATGTGTTCCTGAAAGAGCTTTATTTTTCCTAGCTCCTTATGCACTTAGAAAACATCATTGTTATTTTACTTACCAATACTTTTTCAGTTCCTGTTTCAATTTCATTCACATTGGTTTTTGCTCCTATTATTTGATCTGATTGTATCTAGGGTAAGCGTAGTGCTATTACAGTGTCAGTGATGCACGTTCAATTCCTTTAGAGTCTTTAAGTTTTTTTTTCCATACTCCCTGCAAACACGTGGGTTCATGGTTTCATCTGGGTGCTCTGATTTCCTCCCATGTTTCAAAGATTAGAGATCCAGTGGCTGATTACATGAAATTGGTGAATTCATTACTGAGTTCTTAGGCTACAAAATAACACACCTGAAAATGCTGTGAAAACCAAATAAAACTGCAAAGGCTGTAATCTGAAACAAGAACAGAAATGCCGAAAGAACTCAACCAGTCAAGCAGCATCTGTGGAAAGAGAAATCAAGTAATATTTTGGATCAGGGAACTTTTCTCAGAACTGGGCAAAACATAGAGGGTTTAGAGTTTTCAAAGCAGATCTCTGAAGGGGTGTGAGGGACAAGACAAAAAGCCAAATGTAGATTGACACAGATCAATCTGTGCAGTGACCCTTAATGAGGCATTTTAAAGAAAAGGGCATGAACATCATAATGGAAGCTGATAAGGAAGCAGTTTACTAGAAAGTTCAATGATCACTCTAGAAGGATGTATACTGTCTAGACAGAAGATGAGTTGTTGAGTCTCACTATGACAGTGGGGTAGTTTGCTGAGGGTTAGGCTGAATGAAAATGGATGATGAAGCGCTGGATGAAAAATCAAGTTGATTGCCATATGCATCCATATTTGAGAGGATTCAAAGGAGGTTCACAAAAATGATTCCGGGATTGAAACACTCATCATATGAAGAGTGCTTGATGGTTTTGGGCCTGTGCACACCAGAATTCAGAAGAATGAGGGGAGGAACTCATTGAAACCTTTCAAATGTCGAAAGGCCTTGTTAGAGAGGATGTAGAAAGAATGCTTCCTATGGTGGGGGAGCCTAGGACCAGAGGACACAGCCTCAGAATAGAAGGATGTCCATTTAGAATGGGGATAAAGAGGAATTTCTTTAGCCAGAGAGTAGCGAATCTGAGGAATTCATTGCCAAAGGCAGCTGTGGAGGCCAAATCATTGGGTTTATCTAAGGCAGAGGCTGATAAATTCATGATTAGTTAGGGCATAAAGGGATGCGGGGAGAAGTCAGGAGATTGGGGCTGAGAATGAAAGGGATCTGCCATGATGAAATGGTAGAGGAGACTCAATGGGCCATATGGCGTAATTCTGCTCCTGTGACTGTATGCACAGGTGCAATGAAAGATTTACTTGGTGGCAGCATCACAGGTACGTAGCATCATTTACCCAACATTCACATGAAAAACATAAACATAAATTGTACAATATTATTGTGGTGAACTACATATACCTGTCTGGACAAGCCCCCCGCTGACTGTTCCTGTGGCTCCTCCCACAGACCCCTGTATAAAGGCGATCAAGGCCTGAGCCCAGCCTCTCAGTCTCCAGGATGTAGTATGGTGGTCACTCACTGCTTGTTCCTTCTTCCAGTCAATAAAAGCCGATATCTCGCCTTACGTCTCAGAGTGAGTTATTGATGGTGCATCAATTATACAATAAAGAACTCAGTTAAAACAAAAAATGAACATAGTGCAAAGTTGTCATAGTGTTGCTATATTGAGGTAGTGATTTGAATTCTGTAGGCTGGTTTGAGAAACAAATCTTTGAAGGGAAGTAGCTGTGTAGTGGGACTTCAGGCTTCTATATCTTTTCAGAGTCATATTTATTTATCACATGTACTTAGAAAAATAAGGTGAAATGCATTTTTTGCATTAACAACCAACATAACCTAGGGATGCATTGGGTGAAACCTGCAAGTCTCATCACATATAATTTTGAGGAGCAAATGACAGCCAATATGCCTCTTAGCTTAATGGGTACAAAGATGTATAGTCTCTTATGCAACTTAGAAACCCCTGCAAACCCAGCAAACAAGACTTCGATGAAGTTTTACATCACTTGAGCCCTGAACTACTGGCAATGGCTGAGAGTTTTAGATTTTATAAAAGGAACCAATGAAAAGATGAAAGCCTTTCTGAATGCATTGCAGAACCGTGCAAAGTTTCCTAGTACTGTGACTTTAGAGATGAATTTTCTGATGTGTTAAGGGGCAGGCTTGTATGTGGCATGCATAGTCAAAGCTGGCAGAAAGAGACCTAACCTTAGAATAGGCATTGACCATTGCAATATTGTTAGAGACTGCAGCAAAGGATGCAGCAGAACTACAGAAAAAAAGAGGTTAGAATGTGAAATTCTCAAAATGTCCCTGAATGGTGCAAAAAGCCAAAGATGTTACTGATGCGGCAAATCCTCCCATGATGCAAGTGACTGTTGATTCAAAGAAAAAGTCTGCAGGAAGAGTCACAGCCAAGGTCATATAGAGAGAGTGTGCAAGGCACAATTAAGTGAAAAGTCTCAAACACAAAACTAAGCAAAAGCATAAAGATACCAAATGTAAAACAGAATCAGACAATGTAGAGTCTGACAAAGTGGAGCTGTCATGCCGAGAACTGCATAGTGTTACTGAAGCAGATCACAATATAATATGGATCAGATGAGATGTCTCCAGAGTAAAAGTGAAAACGGAGCTGGATACAGGGTCAGCTTTGTCCGGAATTCCAGAGGCTAACTACATCAGATTGTTTTGTAAGATACCATTATAGAAGACCTCAATGATGTTAAAGACTTACACATGAGTAAAGGCAAACTGAAAGTAGATGTGACTTATGGAGGCCAAGCACAACAGTTAGAGCTTCATGTATTGAAAAGTGGAGGGCCAACAATTTTCAAATGTGAATACATGAGAAAAGTCCAACTAGACTGGTACTCAATCAAAGCACTCAGTGTGACATCAACAGGCAATGGTAGCACTAACCAAATACCAGCACAGCTGGTTACTGATAATGCAAAGGTGTTTGAGAAGGGGATTTTTAAGCTGAAAGGCATGAAGGTCAGAATAGAACTGGATGAAACTGCAACACTAAGATTTCATAAAGCATGTCCAGTGGCTTATGCATTACATCCTAAAGTGGATTCTGAACTGCAGAGCTTGGCGGTGTCTGCATGCTCTCCAATGTTGAGTGGAGTGATTGGGCCATGAGCATTGTCCCAGTGATCAAGGCCAGAGCCATTTACATATGTGGGGATTTCAAAGTGAGCCTCAACCATATGTTGCATATTGGGCTGTATCCTCTACCATGAACAGAAGATATTTTTGCATCTTTGACAGGAAGGGAGAGGTTTTCAAAGCCTGTCACAAGCCTGTCTGCAAATGGAGATTGAGGAGTCAAACAGAAGTTCCTCACAATCAACGCTCACAAGGGACTGTTCCAGTATAATTGTCTCCTCTTTGGCATTGCATCAACTCCAGCAATTTGGCAATGAGCAATGGACCGAGTGCTCCAAGTTATCAGAGGAACACAACATTACCTTGATGACATCATCGTGACTGGTATAAATGATGAACAGCAGCTCCAAAACCTTGGCAAAGTGCTTGCCAGGCTGACTGAGAATGGTCTGCATGCTAAGAGAGAGAAATGGGAGTTTTTCAAGAATGAAATCTCACATTGTGGACAAGCATGGATTACATAAGTCACAAGGGAAGACTGGAGCAGTGCTACAGGCACCCAAACCGGAAAATGTGTCACAACTCAGGTCATACTTGGACCTTGTAAACTACCACCACCGGTATCTCCCAAACATTGCTACAGTGCTGCATCCATTGAATGCACTGTTACAGACAGGAGCAAAGTGGCAATGGTCAGAAAGGTGTGAAAAAGCATTCAAGGAAACAAAGAGACTAAAAACATCAGATGAACTGCTCACTCATTATGATCCATCCCTACGCATCAGACTGGCGTGCAATGCATCTCCTTATGACATTGGGGCTGAATTGTCACATGTTATGAAAGATGGATCTGAATGCTTAATTGTATTTGCTTCAAGATCACTGATGAGCACAGAATGCACAGATCAACCGAGAGGCCCTGAGTCTAATATGGGGAATAAAGAAGTTCCACCACTACCTCTACAGACAAAAGCTAGTGACAGATCACTAACCCCTTGTGTCCCTTTTCAATTCCAGGAGGGGAATTCCAGTGATGACTTCTACCTGGTTGCAATGTTGGGCACTATTCCTAGAAGCCCACCCTTATGACATAGAGTTCAAGGATACCAAACAACACAGCAATGCTGATGGTTTGTCATGTCTTCGAGTATTGGCAACTGAAGAAGAAGTCCTTATACTGTGCCCCAGCAGAGGTGTTCCACATTGCATTGGTGGACCAGTTGCCGGTATCAAATTCGGAGATACAAAGAGAGAACAAAGAATGACCTGACATTGTCAAAAGTCTATGAAATCACCATGCCAAGGATGGCCAGCTCATGGTAACACTATGTTTCCAGAGTTCTCAGTGAGACGAGACCAACTGTTGGTATGTCAAAGAACGCTGATGTGTGGTTCCCTCTAAACTGTGCACCAGAGTATTAGAAAATCTGCATGAAGGACACCTGGATACAGTCAAAATGAAGAGCATAACCTGGAGCACTGTGTGGTGACCAGGAATAGATAAACAGAATGAAGACTTGGCCAAAAGCTGTTTGTGATGCCAAAAAGTTCCAAATATACTCCCACAGGCACTGTTACACTGATGGGAGTGCCTGTCTTCATATGGCGAAGAGTACATATTGACTTTGCTGGCCATTTATAGACTCCATGTTTCTGATTGCTCATTCAAAGTGGCCAGAGGTTATACTGATGAAGACAGCCACCTCAGCAAATATTGTCTGCGCCCTGAGGACTATCTTTGCCAGAAATGGCTTACCAGAACAAATTGTGGGTGACAACGAACCACAATACACATCAGAAGAATTTCAACTTTTCATGAAGAAAAATAGCATCAGATGTTTTAAGTCAGCTCCTCACCACCCAGTAATGAATGGGTTAGCGGAAAGGTTTATCCAAATGTTCAAGAAGTCCATTAAAGCAATGGATAAGGAGGATATTCTTCTGCAGCACAAGATAGACAACTTCTTTTTTTGTGCAACAGAACAGTTCATAAAATGATAAATTAAACACCTGCAATGCTGTTCATGAGCAGGAATCTAAGATCTTACATAGACCTTCTGTAACCAGATCTATGAAGGGAAGTACAAAATAAAGAGTTCAGCCAGTTGCCAAGTGAAGCAGCAAAGAGCTTTGTGATTGGACAGGAATTCCTGGCATGTGATTACCAAGAAGAAGACAAGTAGACACCCAGTAGGATAACTGCAAGAGCTGGACCACTGATGTTGGAGATCAGACATGGAGATGTCACATGGATTAGATACTAGATTCTCAACCAAAGTACACCTGAGTTGACCACATCCAAAAGGACAGATACATTACAGTCATTGGACTTAACTCTCAGTGATGTTCAAGTCACTGACAGCAATGTGACATCAGGATCCAAGAATGTTGTCTTAGACAAGCCACCCACCAAACCAAATGCCACTCCATAGTTCCAGAGTTAGGATAAGAACGTTATTGTCGACAAGACACCACCCAAACCTAATGCCACTTCACAGGCCCAGAAGCACTAAACTGAAAGAAACAGAGAACCAACCAAAGGACTGAACCTTTAGAAATGTGAAGTTGTTATGGACAGCTAATGTAAAGGTATGTTATTTGGAATATGGGTTTATAGAAGGGAAATTTTAATGTTTTGTACATATACAATTTTATGATGCATTAATCTAAAGGAGGAGGAAGTATAATGTATGGATCTATTTCCTTTAATGCAATGCCTGAGGGGAGATTTGATAGAAGTATCAAAATTATGAGGGGTATAATTAGGGTAAATATGAACATGCTTTTCCATTGAGGTTGGGTGTGACTACAACTAGAAGTCATAGGTTAACAGTGAAGGATGAAAAGTTTAACGAGAACGAGGGGAATCTTTTTCACTCAGGATCATGGGAGTATGGACTGAGCAACTAGCACAAGTGGTGCATATGAGCTCGATTTTAAAGTTTTAGAGAAGTTTGGCCAGGCACATGGATGGTAAGGGTATCAAGGGCTACGGTCTGGGTGCAGGTCAATTGGAGTAGGCAGTTTAAGTGGTTCAGCACATACTGGATGGGCCAAAAGGCCTGTTTCTGTGCTGTATTTTCTATGACACTATGACTATGACTCCTTACAGAGTGCACCAAAGAACTCCGAACTTTATGCTCTAGCTGTGATATTGTCATGCTAACCACTACACTACCATGGTGCACATTCTTCATCTTTTATATGAAGAATACCTTTGATGGAGAATAAAGTAATTGTCCAACATTTCCTGGCACGCAATTATCTTCTACCAGCCCTTGTCAGTACTTGCCTCATCTCATTCTGCATTGACTGGACTCCTAACTTGGGAACTCAAGTTCAAGTTTATTGTCATTCAACAGTACATATGTATACTACCAAACAAGACAAGGTTCCTTTGGACCAATGTGGACAGCACAGAACATATAACTTACACATAAATTTGTATTATCACAAATAAATTTAACAAATAATTAGGTGTATAAACGATACAAGTAAAAAGTAAACAGTGTAATGCTACTGCTGCTTCATGCACAATGAGAACTAGTAGTGGCAGGGAGTTTAGTAGTTTTATGGCTTGGCGGAAGAAGCTGTCAAGATACTTTAATATTAATATGTAAAATGTGAGACACAATGCTCAAAATAAATTTATCAAAGTACATCATATACATCCCAAGATTAATTTCTTTGCCGGCATACTTAAAATTAATCCATAGAATAATAACCATGAAAGACACATCAACTTGGGCAAAAGACAATAAACTGCAAATACAAAAATAAAGAAATACTAATAATAAATAAACAATAAATATCGAAAACATGAGATGAAGATTTCTTTCAAGTGAGTCCATTGGTTGTGGGAACATTTCAATGATGGAGCAAGTGAAGTTGAGTGAAGTTATCCTCTTTGGTTCAAGAGCCTGATGGTTGAAGGGTGATACCTGTTCCTGAACCTAGTGGTTGTGGGGGTGGGGGGGGAGGGTCCCTGATCCCTGATGATAGTTGCTGCATTCTTGCAACTCTTGCAACATCATTTTGTGTGTAGCTGTGTTCATGATGGACTGGGCCATATCCACTACTTTTTGTAGAAGTTTCCATTCAAGGACATTGGTGTTTCCATACAAAGCTGTGATGCCAGTTAACGTACTCTCCACTACAGATCTGCAGAGATTTGTTAAAGTTTTAGATGTCATGCCAAATTTTCATAAACTCCTCAGGAAGTAGAGGCTCCACCATGCTTTCTTCACTTGGAGTGCAAATGTGTAAATGTCACTCCACTCTTTAAGAAGGAGGAAGGCAAAAGAAAGGAAACTATAAGCCAGTTAGCCTGACCTCAGTGGTTGGGAAAGTGTTGGAGTCTATTATTAAGGATGAAGTTTCGGGGTACTTGGGGACTAATGATAAAATAAGTCAAAGTCAACATGTTTTCTGTGAAGGGAAATCTTGCCTGACAAAACTGTTCGAGTTCTTTGAGGAAATGACAAGCAGGGTGGGCAAAGGAGAGATAGTGGATGTCATTCACTTGGATTTTCAAAAGACATTTGATAAGGTGCCGCACATGAGGCTGCTTAACAAGATCAAATCCTATGGCATTATAGGAAAGATACTGGCATGGATAGAGGAATGACTGACAGGCAGGAGGCAGCTAGTGGGAATAAAAGGAGGTTTATCTGGTTGGCTGCCAGTGACTAGTGGTGTTCCTCAGGGGTCAGTATTGGGGCAGTTACTCATTACAGTGTTTCTCAATGATCTGGATAATGGAACTGTTGGCTTTGTGGCAAAGTCTGTGGATGATACAAAGATAGGTGGATAGGTAGGTAATGCTGAGGACTTATATGTTTGCAGCAGAGACAAATTGGAAGAATGGTCAAAGAAGTAGTAGATGGAATACAGTGTTGGGAAATCTATGATTATGCATTTTGGTAAAAGGAACAACAGTGCAGACTATTATCTAGATGGGGAGAAGATTCAAACATCAGAGGTGCAGAGGGTCTTAGTTCTCGTGCAAGACTCCCAAAAGGTTAATTTACAGGCTGAGTCTGCAGTAAAGAAGGCAAATTCAATGTTGACATTTATTTCAAGAATAGAATAAAAAAGCAAGGAGATAATGCTGAGCCTTTATAATTCACCAGTCAGGCCGCACTCAGAGTATTGACAACAGTTTTGGGTCCCATATTTCAGAAAGGCCTTGTTGTCATCGGATAGAGTCCAGAGGAGGTTCACGACAATGATTCTGGGAACAAAGGGTTAACATATGAGGAACGTTTGGCAGCTTTGGGCCAGTGCTCACTGAATTTAGAAGAATGCAAGGGATCTCACTGAAACCCACCAAATGCTGAAAGGATTAAATAGGGTGGATATGGAGAGGATGTACCCTATGGTGGGGGTATCCAGAACCAGAGGACACAGCCTCAAAATTGAGGGGTGATCTTTTCAAATGGAGTTAAGGAGGAATTCTTTTAGCCAGTGTAGTGAAACTGTGGAATGCTTTAGCACAATATATCCCCCGCCTTTAGCACAATATATCGAGAAGGATTGTTGGTGTTCTTGAATGTTGATAAAAGGGCAGTCATTGAATCTCCCAGACAGGAAGATTAAGGGAGAAATGAAGTGTGTACTTGTGAAGTTTGAAGGGTGCAAGGGGTGCCCAAAGCAGGGGTTTCTTACAGCACTGTTGATGAGAATGAAGGAAAAGTTCTGGTGCAGTGTTGTTCCATTGTAAATCTGGCAAAATATCCCTGAAACCCTCTCCTTTCTTGAAGTTATTAAAAATGTTATGTCTTACACTGGACAAACATGTCTTACATGTTTAATTATGAGGGAAATGTGAACATCATGAAATGTGCAACATTCAAAATAATTTTATTGATATGATATCTGTGGGCTGCTACACATCAGTTCTAACATATTGGTGTTTATTGTCTGCAGGATCAATAGACCTAATCTTGCATGTTGCAACATATCATAATTTCATCTGTTCTCAGAAGCCAATTAAACAACTCACTCTGGTAAAGGATTACACAATGCCATGGACCTCTGACAGTGAAAATCTCAGAAAATCTGGCAGAGGTGAGAAAGATATATCTAGCTTTGAGAGCAATCACTGAGGAGGCGAGCTATAAAACAGGAATAGGAAAAGATGTTCTTTTTTGACAAAACATGGCTTTCCGTTGCTGACCACCGTCGACGTTCATGTAAGATGCTAAATTTTCATCAGCTGAGCTGGATAGAGTTCATCTGAGTGATAAAGATAATATTCCTATGAGCAGACTGTAGGACTGCACACTAAAACTTGTAAAAAAAATCATATGCCATATCTTCTATGACAAATCATTTGGTATTATTCAATTACAGTCGATGGAGTAATTCTGCTGATTGTCAGTTATTACAATTTGTTATAAATCTGAGCAAAATCCATTGTCATCAATTTAAGGCTTTGCAGAACTCACAGCCTAAACATTTAGGATATTCAATATATGAGGCATGCTTTTCTTGTTCTGATTAACCTGGTTTAAATCTTCAGGATTATCAAAATAACATAAACCATTACAGTACTCTAAATATAGTAAAGGTTCTGTCTGAATCAGATCCCAGTTTTACTTTCGTTCCTCCTACTTTTGTGTCATCTGCATCTTGAAAATTTTGCTCTCAATATCCTTGTACATATTTTCTTCACTTATGATGAATCATTACAATTAGAACCAATTGTTATGCCCTTAACTGAAAATGGCACTGTATAAATTACCATTTTGATCATTGACAGAGTTGTATAAATGATAAGGTTAAGTTAAATGAGCCATCTGTTTCGGATTGCTTAAATAAATAATTGGTGCTGGTCTCAGGATGGGCTGCAGTTAAATGTCGTTAATGTCTTCCGTTGAATTGGAAATTATTCAGTGTTTTTATTGTTACAAGATTTAAAACCCAAATGTCACTCCTCTGCTGCAAAGTGGGAGTTACCTGACTAAGGGGTGGCTCGGCACCATCTCCTCAAGGGCATTTAGGTTGGGTAACAAATGTTGGCCTTGCCAACAATGTACAAATTCTGAAAAATTGAACAATTAAGCAAAAAATAAATGACTATACCTACCAGTTGAATTCTGCTGTGTCTTAGTCATAAAGCCAAAACCCTGGTGCATGCGATACATTTCTTAATTGGCAATTTGCCTTTATTCTTATGCCTCTAATTCAGCATTAACAAAGCCTTTGCCAGATGAGGATGGGCAGGAAATGGATATTTATTGCATTTATGCTCTCACAGCCCTTAATAGACTGATGGATGGCAGGAACTGATACACTGAGTCACAGAAGGTTACAATCAGACAAGATCATTCTGGTGCAAATGGTGGAGGTAATGGTAGTGGGTGGTGGAATAGTTGATCCAGACCAATCAAGAGCCCTGAATTTTCAAGAAATATATATGGTTTTATGTTCAAATGTTTTTCCAATGTCCTCCCTACCAATAAATTCTGAAGAGCAACGAAGAAAGATGATGGTGAAGGGTTAGTGAGGAAATTGATGACATTCTCCCATTATCCAATGGTGAAGGGCCAGTGGGTGGGAGATTGGTTACTCTTCCTAACAATGGAGCATCCAAGAGCTACGCGCAGTTAAGGGTGAACAATTTATGCTGGCTAGATATTAGTAATTGTGAAAGAGTCAACATTGAAAGCATCCCTGTACAAATAATGCTACAAAATGTTCAGGTTTTTTTATATTACATAAAATGATTTAATAAAAGTTGGCATTCTTTGGAAATGGGCAAGCTTATGAGCAATTTTCCTGAAGGTTTTGATGATTTTAAAGAAATTGACAAATTGAACAAGGTGTTTTTAAAAGAAACTGATGTCATCTCTAAAACTATGAATGAATCAAAATAGCAAGGGTCATACATTAAAATCTGACATCAGGAATCAGATCCAGCAGGATCTTCTCTGGTGATAATACTGTTGAAATAAGTTGCCTAACGAGAAAAGTTGAGAGAAAGAAACAAAGAGAAAGGATTAAGTGAAATGATATAAAATAAGCGACATACCTGAGATTGATGTAAACAAGAAGAATAGATTTGGAGAACTTAATTGCCTTAACTTGTCTTATAATTTCTTCTGCAAAACTCCAAGAGAAAGTGCTGAGCTACTGCGGATTTCCTAGGGACATGAGCTCTTCTCATTACTATCATGAGGGAGGAGGTACAAGAGTTGCAAGAACCACATTCTATGTCTTAGGAACAGCTTCTTCCACTCTGCCATCATATTTCTGAATGGACCATGGACAGTTAAGCACTACCTCGTTACTCCTCTTTTGCACCATTGAATAATTTATTTATTTGTAGCAACATGCTCAAAATACTGGAGGAATTCAGCAGGTCAGGCAGCATTTATGAAAATGAATAAGCAGTCAACGTTTCGGACTAAGACCCTTCATCAGGACCAGAAGGAAAGGGGGAAGATGCCAGAATAAAAATATGGGTGGAGAGGAAGAAGGGTAACCTAGAAGATGATAGGGTGAAGTCAGGTTGGTGGGAAAGGTAAATGACTAGAGAAGAAGGAATCTGATAGGAGAGGAGAACAGATCATGTGGGAAAGGGAAGAAGGAGGGGTATCAGGGGAAGGTGATAGGCAGGTGAGGAGAAGAAACAAAAGACCAGAGCGGGGAATTGAAGGGGGGGGGGGAGAAAAAAGAGTAAAAAAAAGACCAAAAGGTGATATCAATGATCAATATTCATATCATCAGGTTGGAGGAATGTGAGGTGTTGCTACATTTCAGAACCGGAATGGGTATAAGATCTAAAATGGTTAGCTTCTGGGAAATTCTGCTTTTGGCCAATGGAGCGGAGGTGCTTGACAAAACAGTGCCTCAGTCTAGGTTGGGTCTCACTATTGTAGAGGAGTCTGCGCTGGAAGCACCTAACACAGTAGACAAGCCCAAAAGATTCACATGTGAAATGTTGCCTCACCTGGAAGGACTGTTCGGGGCCCGGAATGGAGGTGAGGGAGGAGGAGAATGTGCAGCTAAATAAAGTATGTTGGTGATCTTCTCTGCTGAATCCCATTCTCCTCATGGTTCAAAATGTTGTTGGATCAGAGATGCTCTTTCTTTTGAAAGTGTGGTTATTTGAACCTTTCTCTCAGCTTGAACAATGAATTAACATATGCCAGCGGTACGATTCTGACTCTAGATTCAGTCTGGCCATTCTCCTCTGACCTCTCTCATTAACAAAGCATTTTCACTCACAGCACTGCCACTCACTGGATTTAATTTTAATTTTGCAGCATTCCCTGTAAACTCTGGAGACTGTTGCGCCTAAAGATTCCAGGAAATCAGCAGTTTCTGAGATTATCAAACCAACCCAAATGGCACCAGTGATCATTTCATGGTCAAAGTCCCTTCGATCACCTTTCTTGCCCGATCTGATGGTTGGTCTGAACAACAACTGAAGCTCCCGACCATGTCTGCATGCTTTTATACATCGCGTTGTTGCCACAAGCATGTATACAGGTGTACCTATTTAGTGGCTACTGAGTGTACATACACAAATGTATAACAGTTGGCTGAAAATATCTTTGTTGACATTGCACAGGGTCATTGCATAATATTAAAAAAGTAAAAATGCAGACAATGCTCTGCAGTCCAAGCTATAAATGTGAAATGAGAAACAGAATCGAGATTTTATGTAAATGACTCCTCATCAACTCCACATTGAATAGGAATAACATAATTTTCACGCAACTCTCACAACGTTAGGATGATATACAGTGTTGTTTAAGCACTACTAAACTATATTAAAACAGCTTCTAGGCTCCTGCTGGTGGTCTAAAATTTTGTGATTGTTTGCCAGCATCGAAGAGTTCAAGAATAATCTCCTGTTGAGCATTTCAGGAAAAGACATTGTACAAGCATAAAATCAATTTTCATTTTAGATTTTTGTTTGCTTGTTTTAAAAATATTAGAGATGCCAAATCTATTCTGTTCCAATCAGAAATAAAAGAACTTATTTTCCAATTCATCTGGCAGCTAGCGGTGTAAAGTTGAGGGGGAAGGATTCAAAGGTTGGAGACTATGTGACGTGACCACTCAAAAGATATCCAAGCAAATTTGGCAATTTTAACCTGACTTTAAAAACAGTTTAATTGCCTGTTCCTGTGGATGTACGCAGTCATAAAAATAATGAACAAATCCAATATATCAAGGCTGTTTCTGCCAGCCCATCAGTGTGAAATTGATATACTGGTTCCCACTATAAATGTGATATAAATGTCAGTTTAGTTTTAGAAGCCAGAACCAAGGTAATGAAAAGACTAACTCTTAACTGAACTAACTCAAAAATATCTGAAGCAGGCGATGCATTATTAACTGAGTCATACCACAGAAGAATTTTGCAAATTTTCTATTAATAACTATATATTACTATTTATCACAATGTTTCTCCTGGGTAGAGTCTTTCCCATATATAGCAGTATTCACAAGTGCTCTGCATCATAGAAATTTCCAGTTATCTAAGAAGGCAATGGAATGGGTGGGACAAATCTCAGTCAGGGAGAATAGTACCCTTGCTAGGGAAAAACAAAGCACATTTTGCATTGAGTTGTTTTATCTGAACCACCTCAATAGGGCAGAGCAATCATTGACAAAATTCCTTCATAAATAAGGGTTGCACATTGCATGTTATGTAAACTGGGATCAGTCCAGATCAGTCCATACACAATAGCAGTCTTGACTGTTGTAGTTGCCAGGCAGTTTGCGCGATGGAATTCAAAGATCACAGATCTTGCCGAGTTTGGTCATAATCTCCACTTCTGGAAGTTTTCACCATTAGAGCTTGTTCCAGCAGAATGTCCTCAAGGCTCTTGTGTTACGAATGCCACATCATCAACATTGGAAGATTTTCTCAAAGTTATGGCAGGCAAATCACTTGCCTATTAAACGGTTTAGGAATGAGAATAACCCCTTGAAGTAGACTGTTATTGAATGCTCAAGACTGGCTGGTCCTATTCCACAGGTGAAACTTCATTTCACAGATGCCAAATGTACACCAGAAGGTGAAGGAATTTTGCTTGAAGAACTTGTCATGAGCCATGTTTCCTGACTATCACAAACAATAGGCCTATGAATGTGGTCCTTGTCTTGTGGGATCCTGCCTGAGATTTATCATTGATGTAATGACTTCAGGTTCACTGGCAACCCTAAACCTATGTGCTCTTCATGGAGAAAGTCATTGGTAATGTGGCCAGTCCTTTAAAGAATCAGTTAGTTCACAACATTACAGGTGACATGCACTGGAACGCCATGGTTTCTTATCAGATCCACACATCTCTTTGTCATCTTCTATTGAAAGAACTTTCACAACAATTGCATTCTAATATAACTGGTAGTAATACTCGACAGTTGCTTGACTTATCGACTTCTTGTGACCATATATAAGGTTTAATGACTAAAACAAGAACTTGGATTACTTAATGTGGCAGCTCACAAGCTGATTTAGGAATATTTATATTTGCAGAGCCACATACTCTGCAGCAAAGTAAAATATTGTTGTGTTCAGCAAACTCATTAGATGTGTGGGTATTCACAGAAAGCTTAAAGATGATCCTAACAATGATTCTTGTTGATGTTGAATGTCATCTTTCCTCACATCAGGACAGTACTGCATACAGAGAGGATTATATCAATATTCAGTAACTCAATCAAGATCTCCCTTACAACACAAATTCCTGTTTACTTTCCTGATGGTGTCCCTGATCATGTCTTTAGATTCTCTCTGGATCAGCAGGCAGGGTGATTTCCAGACACTTTTAACCTCTCCCTGCTTCAGGCTGTGGTTCCTTCCTGCTTTGAGAAGTGTCAAAGCACTTCCTCTTTATCTCAGTATACAAGATAAACAAAATAATGTACCTTAACGACTTCTGCCAAGTGGCTCTGACACTCATCATCATGAAGTGCATCATGACATGCAATAACTTCAGCTTTATAGACAACCTCAACCCACTGCAATTTGCCTATTGCTGAACTAGGTCTACAGTGACACCATCTCACTGCCCCTACACTCAGCCCTGGAACATCTGGACAGTAAAGACACCTCTATCAGACAGTTATTTATAGATGACAGTTCTTCCTTTGATACTAGTATTCCAAGCAAATTCATCACCAAATGTGGGATCTTGGGAGCCAATGCCTCTCTCAGCTACTGGACCCTTGATTTCCAGAAAAAACAGGAAGTGTTACTGCCTTTCTATACTGCAACACCTCCACCACAATTATTCTGAACACTGGTGCTCCATAAGGTTATGCCCTTTGCCACCTACATTTCTCATTGTACACTCATGATTGTGTGGACGGAGTATGCTCTAACTCCACTTACACGTTTGCAGATGATACAACACACCCTTGGATGTTCTCTTCTCCCTTCTCTCATCAACCAGAAAAAACAAAAGCCCGAAAGGACATCCACCAGGCTTGAGGAGATCTTCTATCCCTCTCTTATCAGACTCTTGAATTGACTTCTTGTTGAATAAGGTGAAATCTTGGCCTCACAATCTAAACTGTTATGAACTTACATTTTAACATTTACCTGTTCTGCACTTTTTAGGTAGTATTACAATTAATTCAGCATTGTTATTGTTTTATAATATTTTCATTCAATGCACTGTACAATGATTTGATATGTGTAAACAGAATGCAAGACAAGTGTCTTACTGCATCTTGGTACATGTGACCGTAATAAACCAATATCAATACCTCACCTTGGCATTGAGGAATGGAATAAAAGCATCATCCAAAGCAAGGAACTCATTAATGCTCCAAAAAGAAGGCTACCAAAGTTCCACAAATCTTCATGGACATGGTTGATTCTAAGCAAGATGTGAACAGGATAGGCACACACACTGCACACATACACATATCCACAGGAACAAACACTGCTCCTGCGTATCTTATGTATCTGCATCTTGTATCAAGCAATGGTCTGCACAATCCATATGTTTAATGAAGGTATCATTCAGATAGTTCCCTGTCTGAAAAGGATACACTATAGCTTATAAACATTAAACAATTTATATAATGTATGCTGTTCCAACCATATGTAAGGGTCAGCTGGAGGGAGTGAGAGTGAGTTTGGGGAACTGAGCAGCAACAGTGAGACCACAAGTGAATTAATCTGGCCATTCATTTAATTCTTAATGTACTTCATCGCTTGTCTAAACATCTGCTGTGGATGATAGTTCTTAAATATATTGCAACAGAACCTCTGGAGAAAGTTTTCAGACTCAAGTAGATCACTGACTTGAAATATATTTTATTGAGATTATTCCTACCGTTATTCATTGAGTATGGCTAACAATTACTTTATATATTAGTCTAGAAAATAGTGAGTTTGAGTAACAAGCCCTGCATTACATTTGAAATCCAAATGAAAAGTAGCAAAGCCAAAGAAGAAGAAATTGCAGGCATTTTCTACAGTGTGGTCAAGGATATGGACCCCATGGGCACTCATCTCATGTAGAAGCTGACGATGAAAGAAAGAATGACTAGAGGTCTTCTAACACTGTGCTGAACATCTTGCAGAATATCAAGATCAGTGTGGCCAGATCTGACAGCTTCACACTGTTGTAAAGTAGCTTGGAAAAGATGGCCAAGCGATGAGTAGCAACATTCAGATACACTTCATTGAAATGTATACTCGACTTACTATTTATAACTTACAGAAGTCTTTCAGCACTCACTGGAACAAGCAGATTTGATAACTTCAGCAAGTTCAATGGTGTCTTTTGTTTTATTTGTACATACAAAGTGAATATCTCTTACACAATCTACATTTACAGTACAGGTGAGCCATGTTCAAATTTTGCCATTGCCTGAAAAGAGGTTGTACGATCTCCCTATAACACATTGGGTTTCCTCTGGTTTTCTCCCACAGTCCAAGGATGGTAGGTTAATTGTAAATTGTCTTTTGATTAGGCAAGGGTTAAATCTGTGGGTTGTTTGGCGATGTGGCTCAAAGGGCCTGTTCCACTATCTACCATCAAACAATAAATAAATAAGTATTCTTGCCCGGTTCAGGAGGATACATTATTCAACTGAGGCTGAATAAAGGCAAAACAATATAGGGCATCAAACCCCTTCCCTATATCCATTGCTTTTTATCAACTAAACAAAGACACCTTTAATGATAACTTGTATTGTAACTTTACTTAATTCAGTTGAATATAATTATTCCAGTTGCTAAGGTGGGAACTGATTTACAAGTCCAAATCTTTAGCCCTGTGGTTTGGACAACCAGTTCAGTAATGTTCCAAATATGGTGCCCCTAATCCTCTGTCTGTTCTACATATGTTTCTCAGGAGAGTTATCAACAACTCTGATGAAGTAGTCCTGCTTTCTGAAAAACAATCAGTTTCCCTCATCTGGTGGATAACCTAGACCACGTGGATGACTGCATATTGAAGACATAAAGTGCAATCTTTGGATAATGAAATGTTTCTGTGGCAGAACACCTGAAGTTTAATTAAACACCAGCTTAATCATTATAGCAATTGGACAAGTGCCACGATTATGATGCTTATGTTTGCTTGCTCTGGACTCTTAGCAACAACGACAATCAATAACAGATTTGTGCCTTACTCTATTGTTAAATCTTTTCATTGGGTAAATATTGAAGGCATGAACTTGCGATATTATAGTACATGTTACTTGTTTGATATAATTAGGAACATCAGATGATGATTTTTCCACAAATGGCGACTCATTATCACATTTATCAGCAGGCATTTGTAGAGAAAAGTATGATACTCACTCAGTGCCTCATCTGTAAAGCAAAGAGCTGATTATTGACTACAAGAGGAAGAAGCTAGAGGTCCATGATCATTAGGGGATCAGAAGTGGACAGGGGCTTTAAATTCCTTGGTGTCAGAGAATCAGTTCTGGGATCAGCATGTAAGTGCCATTGCAAAGAAAGCACAACTGCTTCTTTACTTTCTTAGAAGTTTGTGTAGGTTTGGCATGTCACCAGAACCATTGACAAACTTGTAAAGATGCACAGTGGTGAGTATCCTAATTGGATGCATTATGGGCTAATATGGAAAATGCTACAGAAGATGGTGGATACAGCCCAGTCCATTACAACTTAAGCCCTACCCACCACTGAGCATATTTATGTGGAGCACTGCCAGAAGAAAGCAGAATCCACCATACTCTCTTCTCACTACTACCATCAGGCAGGAGGTACAATAGTCTTAGGTCCCACGCCACCAGGCTCAGGAACAACTTTCCTGAACCAGCATGGATCACTTCACTCATCACAACTCTGAACTGATTCTACAACCAACAGACTCACTTTCAAGAACTCTACAATTCATGTTCTCAGTATTAGTTTTTTTTTATTTGCACTATTTGTTTTCTTTTGTACATTGGTTTTTGTCAGTCTTCACATATAGTTTTTTGTAAATTTCCTGTAAATGCCTGCAAGAAAATGAATCACTAGGTAGATTATGGCAACATTTGCATATTTTGATAAGTTTTACTTTGACTTTGAAGTACTGAGGGTAGTTCTGTTCTGACATCTTAAGGTAAGATGATCTTCATCATTAGTGTATGCTTAGCTGCCCAGCACTCAAGCACTTCCTTCTTAAACCCATAGTACACTTTCTTATACTTTGAAAACTCTTCATATGCTTTCTCTTCGGCTTAAATTTAGTTCTCGACATCTTATTATATGTCAGTGTCAAATTTACTTTGATAACTCTTCTGAAGTACAGTATCTTGTGCATAATGCTTTAAAGAACCATATACTAATGCTTTAAAAGGACTATATAAAAGGATATTTTGACCAAAAATGGGAAATCCCATTTTTGGTCAAAATATCGGATTGTGTCATACTTTTCCAGTTTACCACAGGGGAGAGGAAACTGGAATAAACAATCCAATGACGGATTACTGCCTCGTCATGTTTGATCAAATTGTTTTATTATCTGTTACTTTTACCAATAGAGGGCATCATTTCATTATACACAACATTTTAGAGGAATGCAGTTTGGAAAGGGAAAGAGAGAGAGAGAAAGAGAGAAAGAAAAAAGAGAGAAAGACAGAGATAGAGGCAGAGAGATGGAAAGAGAGAGAGGGAAAGAGAAGATAGTACTTTTCATGTGAAATGTTGGGTTGGAATAACATAGTCACAGAGAGAACATGCAAACTCCATACAGACAGCTTTGAACCAGTTCACTGGAATCGTGAGGCAGTAGCTGAAGCTGGTGCACTGTCATACTAGCCAGTTCTACCTTACATGAGCCTCCGAATTCTCCAGTCACCCTGGACTGTGAAAAAAAATAGTCTTGGCTGGAGTGTGCTGATACATTGATAAAGCTTGTAACCTTGAGCTGTATTAGCACTGCAATGGACTCAGAGGTTTTCATATACATTACTGCAGCCGGTGAATGTAATTAACGCAGTTCATCATCTAGAACTTGCAAACTGATCTCTCTCAAGCCTCACATGTCAAGAATGAAACATCAAAAATTAGAACTCTGAAAATTAGTCAGACGCAGTTGAAAGTAAAACAGAAATGGGACCCAACCTAATGGAAATAATAAATCTTATAATACTTTCACAGAGTGAGGGGAAGGAAAAGTTATTGGCAAGAGCAGTATTTGATGTAATTGCGCTGAGAGCCATGAACAAATGTAATCCGTGTGCAGTTGCGGTGCCCACAATGTTACTGGATGTGAAAATTCTTGGATATTAACTTTGTGATGGTTCAGATATGAAAGTATATTTTAGTTCATGAGATGGATGTAACTGGGTGAGCATAACGAATGGGAAAGAGGATAGGCAGCTAGTGCAGAGTACCCCTATGGTCATTCCCCTCAACACTGACCGAGCAGAGGAAAGCAACAGCACTCAGGTCTCTGGCTTGACACCTCAGAAGGGAAGTGGGAGAAAAGGCGAGCGGTAGGAATAGAGGATTTGTTGGCTAGGGGAACAGAAAGGAAGCTCCGAAGACGAGAACAACATTCCCAGATGGTATGAAGATTCCCAGATGCCAGTATTAGGGACATCTCTGACTTAGTCCACATTTTTTAAGAGAGACGGTGAGCAGACAGAGGTTGTGGTCCATGTTGCTACCAATTACATGGGTAGGAGGACTGGCATGGTTCTGCAAAATGAGTTCAGGGGGTTAGGTGCTAAGTTAAAGCACAGGATCGTAAGGGTTGTGATCTCAGGATCACTACCAGTGTCATGTGTCAATGAGGTCAGAAATAGGAAACATAGAAACATAGAAAACCAACAGCACAATACAGGCCCTTTGGCCCACAAAGTTGTGCCAAACATGTCTCTACCTTAGAGGTTACTAGGCTTACCTATATCCTTCTATTTTTCTAAGCTCCAAGTAACTATCTAAAAGCCTCTAAAAAGACCATAGGTAAGCCTCTACCACCGTTGCCAGCAGCCCATTCCACGCACTCACCATTCTCTGCATAAAAATCTTAACCCTGACATCTCCTTTGTACCTACTCCCCAGCACCTTAAACCTGTTTCCTCTTGTGGCAACCATTTCAGCTCTGGGAAAAAGCCTCTGACTATCCACACGATCAATGCCTCTCATCATCTTATACACCTCTATCATATCTCATCTCTCATCCTCCGTTGCTCCAAGGAGAAAAGGCTGCATTCACTCAACCTATTCTAATAAGGCATGCTCCCCAATCCAGGCAACATCTTTGTAAATCTCCTCTGCACCCTTTCTAGGGCTTCCACATCCTTATTGTAGTGAGGTGACCAGAAATGAGCACAATACTTCAAGTGGGGTCTGACCAGGGTCCTGAATAGCTACAACATTACCTCTCAGCTCCTAAATTTAATTCCATGATTGATGAAGGCCAATACACCATATGCCTTCCTAATCACTAAGTCAACCTGCGTAGCTGCTTTGAGCATTCTATGGAATCAGACCCCAAGATCCCTCTGATCCTCCACACTGCCAAGAGTCTTACCATTAATACTATATTCTACCATCATATTTGACATACCAAAATGAACCGCTTCACACATCTGGGTTGAACTCCATCTGCCACTTCTCAGCCCAGTTTTGCATCCTATCAATGTCCTGCACACTATCCACAATACCCCCAACATTTGTGATCATACAGTTTAGCACATGGCTAAAGAGATGGTGCAGGAGGGAGGATTTCATATTTTTAGATCATTCATCTCTCTTCCAGGGAAGATGGGAACTGTACAGGAGGGACAGTATGCACGTGAACTGGAGAGGGACTAATATCCTAGTGGGAAGATTTGCTAGTACTGCATGGGTGGGTTGGTGGGTGGGAGGGGGAGGCGGTTTTAAAACTAGAGTTGCAGGAGGATGGGAAAGTGTGCATCAGAACAGATAGTGGAATGGTTGTAGAAAAAGATGTTGTTAAGCAAACATATTAAGTTAGGAATCAAAAGTTTGAGCATGGTTGGACAGATGTTCTGAGCTGTGTATATTTCAATGCAAGGAGTATTGTAGGAAAAACAATCAAGTTTCGGGCATAGCTCAGCACGTCGAATTGCAACATTATAGCCATTAGTGAGACATGGTTGCAGGAGGAGCAGGACTGGCAGCTCAATGTTCCAGGGTTCCGTTGTACTAGACATGATAGAGTGGGAAGGATGGGGAGGTGGGGCGGCATTAAAAGTCAGGTAAGATGTCACGGCTCTGCTATCAGGACAGACTGGAGAGCTCATCTAACGAGGCATTATATGAGGAATTATGAGGAATAAGAAAGGTATGACCACACTCATAGTACAATATTATAAACCACACAACAGTCTGCGGGCTTTGGAGGTGCAAATTTGCAGAGAATTTGTAGCCTTTTGCAAGAAACATCAGATTGTGATAGTAAGTGATTTTAACTTGCTTCCATATTGTAAAAGGGCTAGATGGGAAAGAGCTTGTCATACTTGTTCAGGAAAGTTTTCTTAATCAGTACATAGAAGTCACAACTAAGAGAGCTTGTGATACTAGATCTCATATTAAGGAATGAGACAGGGCAGGTAACAGAAGTTTGTGTAGGGTAACACTTTGTAGCTAGTGATCACAATGCCATGAGTTTCAAGGCAAGCGTAGAAAAGGATAGGTCTATTCCTTGGGTTGAGTTTCTAAATTGGAGAATTGTCATTTCTGATGGAATTGGGTTTTGTTACAGTCGCACCAACCAAAAATAGCGTAGAAATATAGCAATATAAAACCATACATAATTAACTAATAATAATTAAATCATGCTATTAATAAAAATAATTATAATATTTAAATAATTAAATAATAAATTAATAATAGTTAAATAATTATAACTAAATAAATATAAATTATACTAAATAATAATTTCAATATTTTCTGTTATATAAGCTGTCTAATTTCATTTCACCAGAGAACAGAAACCATTCTTTGACTGTTAAGTGAGTTAATCAGCGATTAGCACCATTATTACCAGATAGATAATAAAATGAGCATTCTCACAAGTTATGAATGGTTTCAATGTATTTATTTAATGTAATAAAGCAAACAAAATCATTCTGCTCAGTAGCCATAGGGAGGGCACATTAGGTATAACATGACAAGTCTCAGTAAATGGCATTAAATTGACTAATACTTCCTGCTGCATTGTAAAAGTCAGAATCTGGCCCATTGTCTATTTGATTACACAACAATCACATATCCTGGTTACAAAAATGATTGTATCTTTATCTAATATGAACCAAGTGAACTAGTTCATGACTAGTTTATGTAAAGATTTGAGTGACTGATGAATCTAAATGTTCCACATCTTGCCATTAAAAGAGCAAATTTTATATAATTACATTCAGAAGAATACTTAAAACACCCTTTTTGTTATAAGGGTGCTAATTTATTGTGAGTAATTTCAAGTAGTAGTCCATTAATCTTGTGCTTCCTCTGATTATAGCAAAAGTAATGGAGTCTCCTTTTGAACACTCAGGTTGTGAAGAAACAATGGCCTAACTAATATACAGTATCTCTGTCAATTCCTTTGTGGCAACTATATAACACAAAAATGAAAGCCAATTTCCATGTTCAAAATGCAATGCCCTGAACTCATCAATTCCATTGAATTTTCTCTTTTGGTTGAAAAGACTAACCCACCTCCCACAATAAGTCTAATCTTAAAATTATCATGGCAGAATAAAGTGCAGTTCCTTACTAACAAATTTGCATTCATTGAAAATTTGATGAGATTAATATTTTTCCTATACCTTTTTAAATAGAGGATTTAAGTAAAGTTAATAAAATTAAATGCAGGTGCCAGAAACCTGAAATAAAACCAGAGCATGTTGGAATCACTCAACTCAGCCAGGCAACATCTGTTTCTCTTTCCACTGATGCTGTCTGATTGCTGAGTGTTTCCAGAATTTTCTGCTTTTGTTTGATATTAAACAGCATTATTCTCATTTAAACATTAAAACACTCACTTCCTGTGAGATCTCATTGAAGGACATGTGCTGTTCCAAAAACTGCAGCAATGCAACATCCACATGTTTCCGCTTTTTGGATGCCATGTTCCACATGCAATAGAACATATTTTATTAAGTGAGACCACTGGGTTTGTTGTAAATACTTTTAAAAGCTTGTTTTGACCTTTTGGTTTAATTCACAAAGCAACTTGTTTTCTTTTAGCATTCCTCCAAGGAAAGATGATGCCTGATACTTCATAATGTGTCCAAGATGCCATACATCTCTTGTTAAATTTGTCCTTTTCTCTCCATCTCACCTGCCTCCCTACCAGCCTCCACACATCAGAACAGGAAATTTCCCCTAAACCACCTGAAATTGTACAAAGACACAAATACATTTCTGTCATCTTTGATGTGCCAGATTGGAATGCAGCTGACAATTATAAATGCAGTTTAAAAAAATACATTGAGCACCATCCTGCCAGAATGCAAAGATTCGGAGCTGTTCCGCCATATCAATTCTCTTTAAATCCCGAGCACTGAATGCTATATAATAACTTAAGTTTGTGCCTCTCAGTTAATACCTTCATGAAAAAGCCAAACAAGTCTTCCGAATCTATATGGAGTTCTAGTGGTGTTCACTGTTCCTAGCCTGTCCTTAAAATGAGATTTATCCAGCTCCAGAAAATCCTCGTTGTAAATCTATCCTGAATTCCCTTCAGTGCCATTGCATTTTTTCCTGGATTTTGGTGACTGTAGACACAGCCCCAGCAATAATCTAACATCAACTTTCTGTCCTCATGTTCTTTGTGCTGGGGAAGAAAGACATCACAGTTACTGAGCAACTTTATCTACTTGTTCTGCTTCTCCTTCAGGAAACTGGAGGCATGAACTCCAAGTTGCTTCTGTTCCTTTGCTTTTCCTGATAAATAAGACCACAAGGCACAGGAGCAGAATAGCTCTACCATCACATCATGGCTGATTTATTAACCCTCTCAGCACCAGTATCCTTCCTTCTCCCCGTATCCCTTCATGCTCTGACTAATCAATCCTTTTGCTCCCTAAATCATTCTTTTGAACCTTCTCTGGATCTTATTCAGCATCAGAATATAATTTCTTAGCTAACAGCCCCAAACTGCTCACAATAGTCCAAGTGTGGTCTGACCAATGCCTTATAAAGCCTCAGCAACACATCCTTGCTCTTATATTCCAGTCCTCTTAAAATGAAATCACGTTGAGAAGTTGGAGCTGGAACAGGATGAGCTCTGGCTGAAGGGGTGATAGATAGGACATATAGAGAGGTAGTTCCACATCAAGTGGAGGGCATAGGAAACTGGGTGACAGTCAGGAAGGGGAAAAGGGTTAGGGAGCCAGTGCAGAGTACCCCTGTTGCAGGGAGATGGGAACCAGAGTGCCAGAACAGTTAGTGGGGAGGCTGTGGAGCCAGATGTTGGACTCAGAATCCAAAAACTCAGATGTTAGGAATCAAAAGGTTGAGCATGGGGTGACAAAATCAAAAAGGACTGAAGGTGTTGTAGCTGAATGAGTACAGTATAAGGTGGATGAATTTGCAGTACAGTTGTAGATTGACAGCTATGATGTTATAGGCATCACAGAATCATGGCTGAAAGATTATAGGTGGGAGCTTAATGTCCAAGGATACGCTCTGTATCAAATGGACAGGCAGGAAGGCAGAGGGGGTGGTGTTGCTCTTGAAACCCCACTGGTTTCTTTGGCTGTCGAAGTCTAGGGAATACACACTTCAGTCCCACCAAACCCATGAGATTCAGTTGGCTTTCCCACCTCAAAACCTGGTTTGTGTGTATGCTACCCTATTACAACTCAGTGGCAGCACACTGCATACAATTAAAGGAATTATATTTATGAATCTTAACTTAATTAGAGGGTTAGTAAAGAAAAGAAAGAAAAAAACCCAAAAAGGTCCCCTTATAATTTAACAGTCCAATGTGCACAAGTTGGAGCTCAACTTTTCCAAAAGTCATATTCACCGATTCTCAGTAGACCCCAGTATGTTGCTGCAGCGAATCACAGTTCCCCCACTGGGTTGAATCCAATAATGGTCTCTCTCCAGCGTCTTTTCTCTTTCTGTCCCACCGATCAAAACAAAAACCAAGACCAACCCTAGAGTCCCTCACAAAACCTCCCAGTTCCACCATCCTAATTGGATGACACACATCCCTCAGCATCCCTTATCATCAACAATAACTCAAACAGACTGAAATCAGAACAGACTGCTTTTACAGAACTGTTAATATGAAATACCTACAGCATAGCAGTAAAAATGTGCACCAGGGCATTACACTCTTAAGGATAAAAAAAATGAAATCATGTCATTGGAAAGAGGAGACATAAAACGATAAGACCACAAGAAATAGAAGAAAATTTTGGCCATTCCGTCCATCGAGTCTGTTCCACCATTCCACCATGGCTGATCCTGGAACCCACTCAATCCAATACACCTACTTTCTCCCCATATCCTTTGATGCCCTGACCAATCAGGAAACCATCAACTTCCGCCTTAAATATACCCATGGACTTGGCCTCCATTGCAGTCTGTGGCAGAGCGTTCCACAGATTCACCACTCTCTGGCTAAAAAAATCCTCCTTGCCTCTGTTCTGAAAGGTCACCCCTCAGTTTTGAGACTGTGCCCTCTAGTTCTGGCTACTCCACCCCCCCCCCCCCCCATAGGAAACATCCTTTCCACATCTGTCCGATCTAGTTCTTTCAGCATTCGGTAGGATTCAATGAGATCCCCCGCATGCTTTAAATTCCAGTGAGTACAGGCCCAAAGCTACCAAATGCTCTTTATATATTAACCACTTCATTTCTGGAATCATCCTTGTGAACTTCCTCTGGACTCTTTTCAATAACACCACATCTTTTCTGAGATATGGGGCCCAAAGCTGTCGACAATACTCTAAGAGCAGTCTGACTAGTGCCTTATAAAAGCTCAGCATTATCTCCTTGCTTTTAAATCCATTCCCCTTGAAATAAATGCCAACATTGCATTTGCGTTCTTTACCAAAGACTCAACCTGTAAGCTAACCTTCAGTGAGTCTTACACAAGGACTCCCAAGTCCCTCTGCACCTCTGATATTTGAACCTTCTCCCTATTTAGATAATAGTCCGCGCTGTTATTCCTCTTACCAAAATACATTATTATACATTTCCCAGCTCTGTATTCCATCTGCCCGTTTTTGCCCATTCTTCTAATTTGTTAAGACTTGCTGCAATCACATTGCCTCCTCAGCACTACCTATCCCTCCACCTATCTTCATATCATCTGCAAACTTTGCCACGAAGCCATCAACTCCATCATCCAAATCACTGACAAACAGTGTGAGAAGTATCAGTCCCAATACTTACACCAGAAGAATACCTTTAGTCACTGACAGCCAACTAGAAACAGTCCCCCTTTTAGATTAGGAGTATGGGCAAAGAAATTGCAGGGAGTGTATAGTCATGCACTTTTGTAGAAGAAATGAAAAGGTTGACTATTTTCTAAATGGTGAGAAAATAAAAAAATACTGAGGTGCAAAAGGTCTTGGAAGTCCTTGTGCAGGATTCCCTAAAGGGTGAGATGCAGGTTGACTCTGTGGTGAGGAAGGAAAATGTAATGTTAGCATTCATTTCGAGAGGACTAGAATGTAAAAGTAAGAGTTAATGCTGAAGCTTTATAAAGCACTGGTGAGGCATCACTTGGAGTTTTGTGATCAAGTTTGGACCCTTTATCTCAGAAAGGGTGTTCTGAAACTGAAGAGGTTTCAAAGGAGGTTTGAATGGCTTGTCACATGAAGACAGTTTGATGGCTCTGTGCCTGTACTCACTAGAATTCAGAAGAATGAGGGGTGACCTCATTGAAACCTATTGAGTGGTGTAAGGCCTTGATAGAGTGGATGTGAAAAGGATGTTTCCTATTGTGGGTAGAGTCTAAGACCAGAAGACACAGCATCAGAATAGAGATGAGGAAGAATTTCTTTAACCAGAGAGTGTGAATCTATGGAATTCTTTGCCATAGGCAGCTGTGGAGGCCAAGTCTTTATGTATATTTAAGGCAGAGACTGATAGGTTCTTGAATGGTCAGGACATGAAGAGATACAGGGAGAAGGCAGGAGACTGGAGCTGAGAGGAAAATTGGATCAGCCATGATGAAATGCAGAGTAGACTCGAAAGGCTGAATGGCTGAATTATGCTCCTACACTTAATGGTCTTATGAATGCTAACATTGTATTTGCCTTCCTTACTACCATCTCAACCTGCAAATAACCTTTTTGGGAATCCTACACAAGGACTCCCAGGTCAGCTCTGATTTTTGAAATTTCTTTCCATTTAGAACATAGTCTATACCTTTATTCCTTCTGTCAGAGTACAAGACCATACACTTCCATACATGATATTCCATCTGCCATTTCTTTGCCCGATGTCATTAGTCCTCCTGCAGGCTCCCTGCTTCCTCAACGCTACCTGCTCCTCCACCTATCTTTGTATTATCTGAAAATCTTGCCACAAAACCATCAATTCAGTCATCCAAATCATTGACATATACCGTGAAAAGAAAATTTTGTGAAACAGAAACAATCGCCAGTTCACCCTGCTTTCATTTGAATGGCTTCGATGCTTGACATACTCTGCAAAATCATTTCCAGTTGTAATTGGGTGTTACTAATTTGCAACAAGCTTGAGAGAGGATCAACAGAAAATTTAATAACATTGAAAAAAAGAACCATGGGACCAATTTGTTGTGGCATTAGTGTACATTATTGATAAGAACAACTCAGAAAGGAATTTCAGGTCTTCACTGGAACATAGTATCAAGAACTGATTGTTGGGTATTGCCTCTTCCAATTACCCTACGGCCATAATTCATTGAGAAGAAAGGCAATTGAAACATGGAGAGTGTAAAGTTATGCTACCAAAGCTAGTGCTGACACATTCACATTTAACAATCAATGCACCCATGGTACTGAAACATTTGCCTTGCAGGTTTTTGAGATTTGTCTATATTGGAGATAAACAAAATGTTTTTTTTATCTCTTTCTCTTAATATCATGTTTCTTTCTTATAGAGGGTGTTGTGTTACTTCAAACTCCCAGTGACTGCAAATTGCTTCAAAACAGAAGTCACCAATCATGTTTTGCAGCCAATAATATTGATGATTTTGGTAGATGACAAACATTGTTAGAGAAAGCCAAGTAAAGATGAAGATGTGCGTTTGATTTAATGATAGATGAGTGAATGTTATAAACAAACAAAACAATATTATTCTAAATAGTTATTATTTCATGATAATTATACAGGGGAATAGTAATCTAAATTTTTATGCCAGCAAAGTTGTGAAACAATAAACTTGTTTAATACTCCATTCTACCTCAGTTATTCTAGTGACTTTAATTTGGGAAAAAAATTGTAAATAGTTAAAGTGCTTTATCAGTTCACCTGATGCTGCTGATTACACCAGACATGAGTACAAATGGTGATTATGTAGAGGAGCAGGGAGTAACTGACAGCAGCTTTTAGATTTCTGCATTTTGTATGTGCGTATTCCAGAAATTACAGTGGATTTTAATGTAACTGCTGATCCTTGTAACTCTCACCACAATTAGTAATTTAAATCCATTGTAATCCTGATCAAAATAGCTCATTGATTCCTCCATTGTTGATGCATACTGCTTTCATTATCAAGATGGGCATGGAAGAATCTGTCTTTACAAGGGTCACATATCAAGGTAACCTATTCAAAGTGACCTATTGTGTGTAACTTTGTGCACCAGTAGAAATAAATAGATTCATCATTGTGCCAAACAAGTACAGCTCTTTAAAAATGCAGAAATGTTTTGAGAATTGTGAATAATTATTATGTAAAACAATTCAACATTGTAACAATATTGAAGAAGCATATTTTAAATGTATAAATTCTGTAAATGTAAAATTCCTAAAATACTTCACTTATTAAATATTAAAATACTATTATTTTAAATGTAATTATTATTGGGAGATGCCTCATTCATTTTTTTTTGGGTTAGATGAAATCTTACACCTGAAATTTTCATCTGCTTTATTTTCCTTTACAGATACCAACTAACCTACCGCGCATTTCCTGCGTATATTGATTCTCTTTGAGACATGCAATTTTTTTTCATTTTCTTTCCGTTGTTCAGCCTTGGTTGGCTGCTGGCCATGACTGATGAGAAAGAAGAACTTGTATTTATATAAAGTTACAGCTCTCCTTTCATACAGATCACACAGAGCTTCATCGTTACTTTGACAATGCGTGCCTGTTGCTATGTTCACATGCCATTATCTACCCTGCAGCATTTTTCTCATGGATAACTTGATCTAGCCTATCTTAGAATTAACATTTGACCCCTTTTTCGAAATACGTAAAATCAACTCTTCTTTGGAGTAAAACAGCATAATGATTTTTTTTTGTTGCTTCTGTTGGAATCTGTTCGAGGTATCTACTATTGTAGTCATAGAGTCATAGAAAAGGGCAGCACAGAAACAGGCCTTTAAGCCCATGTAATTTGTGCTGAATGATTTGAACAGCCTACTCCCATCAACCTGCATCTGGACCATAGTCCTCCATTACCATCCATGTACCTGTCCAAACTTCTCTTAAAATGTTGAAATGTGCTGGCAGCTTATTTCACACTCTCATGGTCATTTGAGTGAAGAAGTTCCCCCTCATGTTCCCCTTAAATTTTCACCTTTCACCCTTAACCCATGATCTCTAGTTCTAGTCCCACCTAAACTCAGTGGAAAAAGTCTGCTTACATTTACCCTATCTATCCCCCTTATAATTGCATATACCTCTTATTAAATCTCCCTTCTACCTTCTATGTTCCAAGGAGTAAAGTCCTAACCTATTTAGTCTTTTCTCATAATTTTCTCCATACTCATTGAACCTTATTTCCCACAGGTAGGTGACCAAAATCGCATGCAATATTCCACCTGGTAATGAAAAGAACATTCTGGTTAAGTAGATTCCATTGATCTTTAGGCTTAGTTGATATCTGTTAATTAAGAACTATGTGATTTCCTCCATTATTCCTAAATTATTGAAATTGAAGGTAAAGCAGACGGCTAACGAGTTCAATGTTACTGCGCTGTCAGCCCCATGTTACTTAGTCGAATCACCCTTCTCTCATCATGTAATTCATAGCCTTCAGTGCTTCACAGGCTCACATATTTTTATGTTTTATGAATGTACTGTACTCTGCCAGAGCCAAAATCATAGTATTTTCTAACCACAGTCTCTCTCCATATTTTTTCCTAACTTCTGTCACTTAATGCACGTGGAATGCCATACCACAATAATAATTTCACAATTTTTACATCCGTAAACACTACTCATCATAAGCATGATTATCCTCTTCAAGATTTAACTCCTATTATTACCTTCTCGTAGAGTTTGTAGAAGTTGTCCTGCGGCCATACTCCTTTAAGTATTTCATTTATCACTGTAAGATTATCTCCCAGATGCATCATTTCAAAAGTGAAACATCGGAGTCACTACAATTTTTTCTCATGACTCATGTCCTTAACATACGATCAGCCCTGTGAAGTTTCTTGGCATGGTTCCAACACTTGAATGTTGAATTTCTTGGTAGCTCACACAGGACAGCATACTTCATGTGTGGTTTGAGCAGAAAGTTATACCATTACACCCATTTTGTTTTGCACTCTTTTAGTGATCTTCAAAATTTCCTTAGCTTAGTTGATTGCTGCATTGTATTGGCATGGTATATTGAGAAGGGAATCTTTTTTTTTACTAGATACTAGGAGGAGAAGCAACTGAAAAAGTGTGTGTTAAAGGTTTGATAGCTTTTTGATGACAGCCTACCTAGATTGCTTCAGCAGGACTCATTTCAGGGCTAGAGAGTGTAAAGCAGCTCATTAACTACACATTGCTTCATATACATTTCCACAACTCCCTGGTGTTCCATTTATTCAATAAATAAGCACATCTTTCATGTCCAGTATAAATGTGATTCAAAGCAGTCCAATATTTGCATTCCAAGCAGAAACTCGTAAGCTCAGTAGTTAATACTTCTACCAAAGTTTTTAGGTAGTGATGCTAGAAATTAGATTCTACACCAACAGTATCGTGTCTAGGCACCTTGACAAAAATATGAGCATCAGTGGCAAGATAGATTTCCTTAATTAAGCCTCTTGCCAAGCACAGGAAAACTGCTTGTATAAAAAAAGATGATGCTGGAAGTAGTCAGCGGACCAGTCGGCACCAGAAATAGAGGTGCTATATTGGGGAGAGTGAGCTTTCAGCTGGAAGGAGAGAAGCACAGAAACATAGAACACCCACAGCACAATACAGGTCCTTCGACCCACAAAGCTGTGTTGAACATGTCCCTACCTTAGAAATTCCCTAGGATTATCCATAGCCCTCTACTTTCCTTGGAGCAGAGATAGTTGGAGGGTACAAGGGAAAGTCTGTGACAGGATGAAGGGCAGGGGAAGTTAACTGCTAGTGGAACCAACTGAAAGAGGTGGCAAAAGTTACCATGTAACAAAACTTAAGTCAGGAGAGGTGAATATAAGAGAAAACAAACCACATTCAGAAAATATGGAAAACAAAGCTGCAAATGTAGGACACAAAGGCCATAAATTCTGGTTACCCAGATATTTTCAACAATGTTGAGACTAGTGAAGTGTAATGTGTAGTGTCAAAAAATTAAACAAATAGAAAATACAGTTCTCAACAAATTATGTAGTATCTTTACAGAGAGAAGAAAAAGCTGAGTTAATATTGCAGGGTGATGTCTCTTTATTCAAATAGAAGATAAATACTTTTTCTTCAGTTTGTGTTGGACTTCATTGGAACAATGGAAGGTGCAGACTGCAGAGAGGTAATGTGAGAGTGGAATGAAGAATCAATAACACAATCAATTGGAAGTATAGAGGCTTGCTTCCAAATCAAACAGAGGCTGGTGTTTGCTTCCCTTCTTGACCAAGAGATCCCATCCTGCGCAAAGGACTTCCAAATGGGGATTTCAAACAAATCATTGCTTCACTTGGAATGTGAGTGTGGAGTCAAATCCTTACGGTATTTCAGTCTCTTCTCCAAATGTGGTGGTCCCATTCATGAAATAATGCATCCAGCCCCCTCTTTGTTGCGGTATGGTCAAATAAATTTATTCTATTAGCACAATTCATAAAACTCATTCTGTGGAATTTGGACTGTGTCCTTCAATTTCACACTGAAAAAAAGTTTTCATCATTTGCAAAAGTAATGATTTTTTGTTAACTTTCAGAATCTGTATCATGATATAATTTAGAAACATCAGTTATCTGATCACAGAATATTATTCCATCCTGATATTCACAAGTGCAGTGCTTGCGGAGGATTTATTTTTAAATATCATCTGGTTTCTATTTTATATCCATTTTTTGACTTGATTCATATTCTCTGAAGTTAATTAGTAAGTATTCATACTGCATGTAGAAAAACACATTTTTTAAGCTTACTGATGGAACATTGTTTCATTTACCACAGTCGACTTAGATTGTCACCTCCTCAAAATAGGATAAGGCAGGTTCTCCCAATCTAATGCCATGTTGTCTGACTTTGTCCTTCATTCTATCGATGACTATCATATTTTAGGAAGCTTTATTAATCTTCACCAGCCTGAATATTGATATTTCATTTCACTCATTGGCATCATTATATATTCACAGCCCAAGTGAAATGGTCTTCACTCATTCTTAGAGTCATAGAGTCATCCATTGACTTGCATGGCATCAAAACATGCCCTTCAGCCAGTTACTCCATGCTGACCAAAACGTCCATCTAAGCCAAGCCCACTTACTCACACTTGATCTATATACGGTGTCTCTAATTCTTTTTTATGCATGTACTTGTCTGTATGTCCTTAAATTTTTTTATATTAGACCTACTTCAACCACTTTTTTTGGCAGATGGTCCAATATATGTGTCCCTCAGAGTCCAATTGAGTACGTCCACTCTCTCCTTAAACTTATAGCTTTTAGTTCTGAGTTCCACAGCAACCCTTGGGAAAAAGACTATGTGCATTTTCTTTATGCCCCTCATGATTTTATCCACCTCTGCAAGATCATCCTTCAGTTTCTTATGTTCATAGGAATAAAGTGAGCCTGTCCAACCTCTTCATATAACCCATGCTATAAGATCATAAGACATGAGAGCAAAATTAGGCCATTTAGCCCATCATGTCTGTTCCATCATGGTAGATTAATTATCGGTCTCAACCCCATTCTCTTGTCTACTCTTCGTAACTTTTGACACCTTTACTAATCAAGAACCTATCAACCTCTGATTTAAATATGCCCAATGACCTGACCTCTACAGCCATCTGTGGCAATGAATTCCACAGATTCACCACTCTTGCATTACTTGGCACCTGGTAACATTGTCACAAATATTTTATGCACTCTTTCCAGTTCTGTTACATCTTATAACCATATAACAATCACAGCATGGAAACAGGCCATCTCGGCCCTCCTAGTCCGTGCCGACCTCTTAATCTCACCTAGTCCTACCTATCCGCACTCAGCTCATAACCCTCCACTCCTTTCCTGTCCATATACCTATCCAATTTTACCTTAAATGACACAACTGAACTGGCCTCTACTACTTCTACAGGAAGCTCATTCCACACAGCTATCACTCTCTGAGTAAAGAAATACCCCCTCGTGTTTCCCTTAAACTTCTGCCCCCTAACTCTCAAATCATGTCCTCTCATTTGAATCTCCCCTACTCTCAATGGAAGCAGCCTATTCACGTCAACTCTATCTATCCCTCTCAAAATTTTAAATACCTCGATCAAATCCCCCCTCAACCTTCTATGCTCCAATGAATAGAGACCTAACTTGTTCAACCTTTCTCTGTAACTTAAGTGCTGAAACCCAGGTAACATCCTAGTAAATCGTCTCTGCACTCTCTCTAATTTATTGATATCTTTCCTATAATTCGGTGACCAGAACTGCACACAATATTCCAAATTTGGCCTTACCAATGCCTTGTACAATTTTAACATTACATCCCAACTTCTGTACTCAACTCTTGTTGCTATTCCATAAGTATATCAATAACTTTGGTCTGTTTCCTTAAATCCTTTATTGTCCCCTTCAGAGAATATGCCCCAAACCATTGTTAGTTATAAGCATTTCCATAAAATGGTTATCTGTTCATTTTCTAATGAATATTGACCCATTGTAAAAAAAATCACTTAATTGCTGGGAATATTCAAGAGTGAGATCAACAGATTCCCAAACATTAAGTGAATCAAAGGAATGTCCTAAAAAGTACTGAGTTTGAGGAGTATCCAGCCCTAATCTTACTGATTGGTAGAGTTCAGTCGAGGGGATGAACATCTGATTTCTGCTTCTATTTCTCATGTGCTTACATAGTTAAGCATATGATGTGTGACATGGAAAATATCCGACTTATACAGCAGGGATTGTTATTCTTTTGCTGAGCTATTGAATGTTGGGCAAGTTTTACATTGCATCTAATCAGGGCTTATGGGATTTTAATGCTAATATTTAACACATGACAGAGTTTAAAACAAGATTCATGAAATGAGTATAAAGAAACATTTAAATGAAATCGGCTAAAAAACATTGATGATCATATCTGAGATTCCACAGCATTCCTACTCAGATCTTTAGAAGTTGTATTTATTTCTCTTACACTTGGCCAATTAATGGGGCATCATTAAAGTTACATAATATTATTTATTATTGAAGCATATTTTTTCTACATTGGTCAGTACAAAGGGAGAAAAGATTCTTTTCATAGTGATGAATATTGAAATCAGATTTTAAAAATAAATGGAAAGGAAACATTTTAAAAGATATAAAGACAAAGCTGGAGAATAGGACTAAGTTACTACAGGTATGATGTTTAAATGGCCTTCTTCTATTTAGGAAGGATGACAACCTCTATGCTTATAAAATCAACTGGGGTTTTGGAATGGACCCAGCAGCATTCCACAACACTTTGTCCTAGCATTTTCTCCATTTATTAGCACCCTTTGCTTCCAACTGGCAAAAGCCATTTCTTTTTGGCTAGCAAAACACAATTTTCTTTAGAATGCTTGTGAGTAAATGTTATCAAGTATCTCAGTCAAACTGTCTTTTTCACAGGATAGTTGTCCGTCGAATAATTCCAGGAAATTTCCGAAGCAATAAGTGGCAGAGTTAATCTGTTTTGAGAACTTAATGAGATGTTATTATATGATTTCAACTCAACCATCCCTGGAACACTGCTCACCACATTTTCTTGCCATTGGTCCACAGCAATGTCATAATAATATTTAGATAATGTTCAACATTTTTCCCAAAATATCCTAACGTCCCTCGACATGTTTGACAGTAAAAATGTCAAATATTCAATGTTCTTTGGCCAATTTTTATTTTATCAAAATGTTCAAGAACCAAATCAAACTAAACATTCATGAGATTTTATCTTTTAGATATGTATTATTATTGGCTCTACATCCTGATCATCATACTCATAACAGCAACATTTGATGACACGTTTAACCGTCCTTGAACAGACATGAAATAACCAAGGAAGGCGAGACTGTACAGAATTGTTTAATGAACAGTGACAGGAACTTCCTACAGGATGAGAATAGTCTGTCTTTAAACGTGGTGTTCTTACAATATCACGAAAATGCAGGAAAATATTTCCAGTAAAAATGAATATGTCAGTAAAATGAATTCACTCAATTATTAAACTTTCTGATTCTGAAACTTTTGTTCCTTTTCAGTCAATTACATGTGATGATTAAAGTGGCCTCCTCGGCCAACTCCTGCCTATCTGCACAAAGTCTAGCCTCCTAGCTCACACAGTGCAGTTGCCAAGCAAACAAAACTAAACCCAAATTACAGATGTTATAAATTATAACAGCGTGAAGGGAGTGTTTCTGAAATTGCAATCCAGTTCTTGGGAGCCAATGACACCTGCTTGGATTTTTAAAATATTTTCAAAACATTTCTTGTCTCATCTTTTATGGTAACAACCTGTAAAGCCATAAAACTTTACAGCAGAATGGAAAGCACTTAGCCAACTACTTTAGTCTAGATGTGTCTAAATCATAATCCTTTGCTCTCCTTTCTGCTCATGGTATTTTATTCTTTTCAGACTGTGTTTAAAGGTTTAATGAACAAAAAAGAGCACAAAGAAGAGAACTTTCAGTGCACACGTGCAGTGAGTCAGGTTCTGTTCTCACCACTGGTGCTTTGTGGCATTTGCATTTTCTCCACATGACCACATGGCATTCCTCTAGGTGCTCCAACTTTCTCCTACTTCCCAAGGACATGCAGATTATTAGGCCCCCTGGTGCCCCTCCTTCTTCCCTTTTGTCCAAAGTCCACTCCCCTCTCCTATTAGATTCCTTTGTTTTCAGTATGTGCCTTTTCCTCTATCACCTTCTAGCTTCTCACATTAAACCTCTTTCCCCTCCACCTGCCTTCCCCCTCATCTGGCTTCACCTATCACCTTCTAGCTTGTACTCTTTTCCCTCTCCACCTCCTTATTCTGGCTTCTTCCTACTTCCTTTCCAGTCCTGATGAAGGCTCTTGGCCTGAAACATTGATCCTTTATTCATATTCATAGATGCTATTTGATTTGCTGAGTTCCTCCAGACCTTTGTTTGGACTTCTAGCATCTGCAGAACCTCTCATGTTTATGATTAGGTTAAATTTACCCCTAGTGTAACTGTGTGGTGGAAGAATCAAGGTGGAGCTGAAGAAAAATTTACAGAGTAAGAAGTCAGGGAAAGGGATAGATGGGATTGCTTTAAGAGCAGGCATGGACTTGATGGATAGAATGGTCTTCTCTGCCAAGTAGTGAAAGAATTATGCGAGTGATTGGGAAAGGTGGAGTTGAAAGGTGGGAGAGGTAGAGTTGAAGGGCTGAAGAGGGGAGTAAGTGAGAAAGGATGTCAGAAAGAGGGATTTAGAGATGGGATTTTGGAAGGGAATTGTGGAAGATGTGATGGAAAAGAACCTATGTGTTTGAGTCTGTGATAAATTGCATGAGTGTGCAGTTAGAACTCAGCAGGTTTCTTTATGTGTATTCAAGTATGAGAATATATTAATACCATGGAGGTGGTGCCCTGGATCTGCTTATCAGGGACCAAGTCACTTCCCAAGTCTGAGTATCAAGACCATATGGTTTCTGGGGTACAATGGGCATCCTATATTGAAAAAAATCATGCAAATGTACCTTCCAGTCCATTGGAAACAAGTCATCCTTGAAAAGCTGCACCTCCAGAGACACGTTATCTTCATAGATAATCTTCCTTGACTTGAAAATAGTTTTTTTTCCAATATAGAAGATTCCCCAAAGTCTAGGACATGTTTGAATGCATCCATGTTATAGCACGTAACCATTCTTTAAAAATTATGCCTTCAGTAACATCACATAACAGATCTATAATGCATTATAAACCTCTGCACATGTATTCTTATAGCCAGATAGCAATCACAGTGTTTTTACTTCAAGGCAACCTGCCATTTTCTCATCAGTAGAAAAATATGTACACTAATAGTTATTATAACTGGCTGTGTCAATCTTACTCGGTAACCTTTTCGAAGTTGAAGCCTGGACTTTTATAAAATTTCTTGATGGGACTATTTCTGTGTATTGTGCAAATGCCCAAGATCCTTCCAATGAAAACAAAATTAGCAGTTGTTTTAATGGTAGCTGTTGTTGTTCTGTGAGACCCACTAACTCATTAAATTCTCATCTATGCCCACTCAGAACTTCCAAACCAGGAAAGATTTGGTCTCTAATATGCGAGCGCAATGTACCAGTGGGATCAGAAATGCAACCTTTAAGATCTAGCATGCTTAATTACAGATGCAACAACAAAAATGGTGTTATTTATTGCTCCCCACACAGTTTCATCTGCATCAATGAGGCTGGACACAGACTGGGGGACTGCTCTGTCTGATCTCTTGGTGACCAACCATTTCAATTTAACTTCGCGTTTCCATGCCAATTTGTCTCTCTGCAGCCTTGTCCATTGCCAGTTCACAGCCAAATGAAAATTACAAGAACAGTATTCTGCCTGGGAAGTCTTTAATCTGGCAGCAAGAACAATTAAACTCTCAAACTGCCCCCATTTTGTCCCTTTTCCTTGGTTTTCTTTTTCTTCTTCTTTTGTTCTCTCTTCTCATGATCCAGCTGGCCTGAACCACCCTATTTCTTTCCCCTCCTCTACTCTCTCCCTTTTCATATGCCCATCACCCACACACTCCTCCTCCCCTCCCCCTTTATTCTGAATCAATATCAGATTCAGTTTAATATCACTGATATCTGTTGTGAAATTTGTTGTTTTGCAGCAGCAGTATAGTGCAATACATATATTTAAATATTTCTTATTGTGATTTATAGTATTTATTGTATACATATGTATGTAAAATATGATGTTTAATTAAATTAAATAACTATTTGACTAGTTATTCAATTATATAATATATAATTAGACATAAACATAAGAGCAAAAATAGTGAAGTAGTGATCATGTCTGTTTATTGTCTGTTCAGAAACCTGGATCCACGTGTTACCTGCCAGCTCTATCTCTACATCCTCCCTCCATCTTCTCATACTGGCTATCTTCCCCATTTTATCCAATACAAGGGACTCTATTTGAAACATCAACCATTATTTTCCCTGCATGGATGCTGTCTGTCTGCTGTGTTTCTCCTCTGCCTTTTCTGTTGCAACAACCAAAAGTACTGTTTGTACAAAACTGTCATTTGTTCACCGTTATGCATTTTTGTTTTTTCTTCTCTGGTAGCTGGATCTAACACCTTGGTTCCTACCTGTCCAAACCTAAAAGTTTGTTTGTTTCTTGCTGTTTCTCTTACACCTTCTCTGAGTTTCACTAATCCATGAAATCTGTCTCTTGACCTCTTAATTCTACTAAATTATTGACCAACCAAATTTCTGTTCCACAACATTAATTTGCATTGTTCACACTACTCTCTCTTTGGGTATTTCCCCTTTTTCATCTGATCTTTCATCATCACTCCTATCTACCAAATTAAATCAAGATTCAACCGTTCTTCCAATCAGCACTCAAGCACCAGATTCCTTTATCTCGATAAATCTTTGATGTTGAGTAGTTTCCAAAATTCATGTTGGCCTTTCCCACGCCCATTGTTTGGATGCTTGTATCAGATTCTTTTTTTGAACTACAGGAGTAAAGATGCATTTAATTCACTGAAATCTTTTAAGGTTTGGATTCTCCCAGTTCCATTCTTATTTATCTTGTTAAGTCAAAGGAATGTATGGAATTGCTTCCTCTTCCATTCATTCACATTTTGCCTCTGATATCCCCTAAAAGTCTGTACTCCACAGGCTCCTGTTTCTAATCTGCACACTGGTCCAGTTTCCACAAGTATGGTACAGTAATCATATCCAGCTCTTTCTTTATTTCTCACTGAATTCCCAGCATGCCTGTCAGACTACGAGCAGCAGTTAAGTGGAAACTTCCTCCAGCTAAAGAACTGGAAGAAGAAAGGATCATTTTTAATCTTGCCACACTCTCCATTTAGTTAATCCATCTCTTCCCCTGGTTCATTAAATCATTATGTGCCATGTCATATGACATGGGTTATCATGGTCGTGACCATCATTGCTCTTGACAATTTTTTATCAGAAGTATTTTTCCATTGCCTTCTGCCTTCTTCTGGGCAGTGTCTTTACAAGAAGTGTGACACCAGCCATCATCAATACTCCTCAGAGTCTGTCTGGCTGGTGTCAGTGGTGCATAACCAGGACTTGTGATAGTGCACCAGCTGCTTGTACAACCATCCCCAATCTGCTCCCAAGGCTTCATGTGACACTGATCACGGGGTTAGGCAGGTGCTACACCTTGCCCAGGGGTGACCTGCAGGTTAGCGGCGGGAAGTAGCTCTTACACCTCTTTGTAGAGATGTATCTCTACCCCATCATCCACTAGCCCTGGTATCTGTCTGAAATATAACCAGTGCTTTTAAACATTGGTGTAATCTTCAAGTTTGAAGGTGAGGTATTGGCCATTGGACTACCACAAAATGAATATGTTTGTTATCCTCAGAAATTATTATTTTGTGAATTTTGGTCAGGCCCAATACTGTGCTGTGTAAATTCTAGTTTTTCTTTTAAAAGTCAGCTCCCTGAATTCACTCCTTTTGTTCACCACCGGGTTTGTTGACCTGTTCTGTCCTTCTGCCAAAGCAACTCTCATGCTGGCCGCTTGGGTGGCATAATACTGCAGATAAATGTACTGCTGGTAAATAGTCCCAAAGGTCTAGATTCAATGCTGAGTACTGGAGTGATTCGTGTGAAAATTTTTCCTAAGACTCTGTGGATTTTTCTGGGTACTCTAGTTTGTTGCCACTTCCTGAAATAAAATGTGTGGGTCACTAGGTTAATTGTCCATTGTAATTTCCCACCAGCGTGTAGGTAATCAGGGGATATGGGCTAGAGATGGTGGTGGGTGGAGAAGGTGGGAATTGTTAATGAGAATGGGTGGAGAATAAAAATGGATAGGTCTAGATTTGTTTTAGAGAGATTCATGGTTAGGTCTAGGTTAGTTGGTATGGACTCAGTGGGTTGAGAGGCTTAATCCTCAAGTTTAATCACTGCACTGTAAGCTAGGGGTTCCTGCCCTGGGGTCAGTTAATGGTAGGGATTCAAGGCATAAAAAGGGTTGGGAACCTCTGCTGTATGCTCTGGAATCCTTGCACCTAAACATTTCATCTTTTCTAATGCTTCTTACAAAGTCTCTCTGATTAAACGTTTGGTCATTTGCTCCAATGTCATTTTGGTAATACCACTGTGAAGTGCTTTGGGTGTTCTGTTCAGTGAATCATGGCAGCTTTCATGAAGCTAATCAATCATTCAATCTAAGCAGGTTATAAACTCTAACAGAAAAAACAGGTTAAGGAAAATTTTGAGGTAAAATATATTTCCCAGGTTACTAACAATTCTGAAGAAGAAAAAAATCAACTGCAAGATTGTAAAATTTCAAACATTTTGAAAGAAGTATACAATCCAGAGGAAGAAAAAAGATCTCAGTTAATAATAACCATTACATTCTCTTGCATAATTTTTGCCACAATGTTGTCAGTGTAAAAAATATATTAGAGCGTACAGGCATACAAACCTATTTTTGTGCTGGTGATGTAGAGTTGGTAACTGCACCTGATTATACAACATACTCTGCTTTCCTTTCCCAGCCATTACCCTGCACACATCTGCAGAGAGGCACAGACAGTACTCATAACTGGAATTCTTGGGACTGTCTGGTTTCCCAGGGTCCTTGGGGAATATGGACTGCACACATTTGGAATAAGAGAGAATGTGCATGTTTTCAGCAGCAGAAAAGACCTGCTTTCTCTGAACTTGTTGCATACTTTCAATACTACATCATTCAGATGTTTGGCAATGTCACACTATTCTGCCCTGAGTCCCCTGTTCCATCTCAATTGGCACCACCACATCGCTCTGCAAGTCTACATGGTTGGCTGGAGGACAACAACGTGGGCTTGAGGCCTTGGCTTCCTCCAATATACTGGTACACCTGCCAAGGAATGGTAGAAATCAGATGGAGCATTTTAAATTGCACACGTAAACTATTATATCCATTAGCTGTTTTTTTATGAAAGTCGTGAGTGCATCTAATCTCTTAATCGTAGTGTATTTTCTCTATATTTGTCAGCAGGTTCCAATGCTAAGTCTTCAGGAAATGAAGAATGTTTGCAGGAGTCATTAATCTTTAATATTGACTGCAATGATATCCATCATTATGGGTTTTTATTTTAGTTTACTGGCAGGGATTTATTAATCATTTGTTAATCATCAAATATTCGTTTGCCCAGAGTAAAGACAAAGACCTTTGGAATATTGGAGAATTTTCCTAAGACTCTCCTTACTGCCACAATTCCAGCAGGAGATCACCAGAAACACTGGACAAATGGGAGAAGCCTTACTGCCAAAGTTATAGCGGTAGAATCGGGGAAAAAAAAGAGAAAAGAATGATGTAAAAGATCAGTTATCTAATTATGCAATTCCTCAATAGTGGACAGAGAAGAAATTGTTTAGCCCACAATTACTGTTCACTCAGACGCATTGAATATAGAACATTACAGCACAGTACAGGCCCTTCAGCCCATGATGAGCAATCTTTTAAGACTTTAAGATCAATCTAACCCTTCCCTTGCACATAATCTTTGATTTTTCAATCATCCTTGTACCTATCTAAGTGTTTCTTAAATGCACATTGGCAGAGGCTAAAGTGCAAGGCTCCAGAGATAAGGACAAACCAGATCCACAGTCTCCTAAGGACTAGATTGGCAGTGTTCAGGACTGGTGACCAGGAAAGTGTAAGAGGTCAGATATGAACTCCAGAAAAGCATCTTACATGCAAAGTGGCAATTCTCAACCAACTAGAATAACAGAAGGATCCACAACAGTTGTGGCAGGGCTTGAATGCTGTCACCTCCTACAACGCAAAACCAAGCAACATATGTCACAACAAGGTTTCGCTCCCAGATGAGCTCATTGCCTTTTATGGTTGCTTTGATCAACAGAACACGGAGGCACCTTCACACACTCATCCGATGAAGCTGTGATTTCATTTCTAAGGCTGATGTGAGAGCATCCTTCCGGAGGGGTTACCCACGGTACCTAGCTGAGTGCTGTGCTCATCAACTGGCTGGAGGCTTTCCTCACATCTTTAACCTCTCTCCTTACCATTCTGAGGTACTCACCTGCTTCAAGTAGGTTTCAGTCATACAGGTACCCACGAAGAACATGGTATCTCGCGTCAATGTCTATCATCCAGTAGATTTACATCCGCTATGATTGAGTGCTTTGAGAGGTTGGTCGTGAAGAAGAGCTTCTTCTGCCTGAGGAATTACTTGGTTCCACTCCAATTTTCCTACCAACAAGCTAGTTATTGACTACAGAAGAAAGAAACTGGGTATCTATGAGCCTGTCCTCATTAAGGGATTGGAAGAGGAGTGGACCAGTAACTTTAAACTCCCGGGTGTTACAGTATCAGAGGATCTGTCCTGGGACCAGTATTTAATTGCCATGACAAGCAAAGCAAGACCGCACTTCTACTTTCGAAGAAGTTTGCACAGATTTGGCATGTCATCTAAAACTTTGACACTTTTATAGATGCACAGTGGCATGTATATTGGCTGGTTGCATTGCAAGCTGGTATGAATGCTCAAGAATGGAAAAGCCTTCAACAATTAGTGGATACAGCACAGTCTCCCCACTCCCTGCTGAACATCGACGGCCCCTCAATACAGATCGTTAAGAGCACCAAATTTCCTGGTGTTCACCTGGCGGAGAATCTCACCTGGTCCCTCAACACCAGCTCCATAGCAAAGAAAGCCCTGCAGCGTCTCTACTTTCTGCGAAGGCTGAGGGAAGTCCATCTCCCACCCCCCATCCTCATCACATTCTACAGGGATTGTATTGAGAGCATCCTGAGCAGCTGCATCACTGCCTGGTTCGGAAATTGCACCATCTCCAATTGCAAGACCCTGCAGCGGATAGTGAGGTCAGCTGAGAAGATCATCAGGGTTCTCTCTTCCCACCATTACAGACATTTACGCTGCACGCAGCATCTGCAAAGCAAACAGCATTATGGACCCCATGCACCCCTCATACAAACTCTTCTCCCTCCTACGGTCTGGAAAAAGGCACCAAAGCATTCAGGCTCTCATGACCAGACTATGTAACAGTTTCTTCCCCCAAGCCATCAGACCCCTCAATACCCAGAGCCTGGACTGATATCTTACCATATATAACCATATAACAATTACAGCATAGAAATAGGCCATCTTGGCCCTTCTAGTCCATGCCAAACACTTACTCTCACCTAGTCCCACCTACCTGCACTCAGCCCATAACCCTCCATTCCTTTCCTGTCCATATACCTATCTTTTTTTTTAAATGACAATATCGAACCTGCCTGTACCACTTCTACTGGAAGCTCATTCCACACAGCTACCACTCTCTGAGTAAAGATGTTTCCCCTCATGTTACCCCTAAAATTTTGCCTCTTAACTCTCAACTCATGTCCTCTTGTTTGAATCTCCCCTAATCTCAATGGAAAAAGCCTATCCACATCAACTCTATCTATCCCCCCTCATAATTTTAAATACCTCTATCAAGTCCCCCCTCAACTTTCTATGCTGCAAAGAATACAGACCTAACTTGTTCAAACTTTCTCTGTAACTTAAGTGCTGAAACCTAGGTAACATTCTAATAAATCTCCTCTGTACTCTCTCTATTGCCCTATTGTCTTGTTTATTATTTATTGTAATGCCTGCACTGTTCTGTGTACTTTATGCAGTCCTGGGTAGGTCTGTAGTCTAGTGCAGTTTTTTTCTGTGTTGTTTTTTATGTAGTTCAGTCTAATTTTTGTACTGTGTCATGTAACACCATGGTCCTGAAAAACATAGTCTCATTTTTACAATGTACTGTACCAGCAGTTATGGTCAAAATGACAATAAAAAAGTGACTTGACTTGACTTGAGTCTATCAGAAGAAAGGTCCTCTCCACCATTGAGCACATTTATCAGAATCACTACCACATAAAAGCAACATCTAGCAAGGACCTTCAATATCCAGGTCATGCTCTCTTCTCACTGCTGTCATTGGGAAGGAGGTACAGGAACCTTAGGCCCCACACCACCAGGTTCAGGAGCAGGTGAAACCCTCAACTAACAGGTTCCTGAACCAGCATAGAACTGACTCCACAATGTATGGACTCACTTTCAAGGTCTCTACAGCTTCCCAGTATTATTTATTTACTTTGTTTTTTATCGTATTTATACGGATTGTCTTCTTTTGCATGTTGGTTGTTTGTCAGTCTTTGTGTATGTGCAGCTTTCATTGATTTTATTGTAGTTCTTTGTTCTACTGTGAATGTCTGCAAGAAAATAAATCTCAGGGTTGTATTCAAAGTTCAAAATTCAAAACAAATTTTATCATCAAACTACACACACATCACCGTATGCAACGCTGAGGTTCATTTTGCTGCGGGCATACTCAGCTGATCTATAGAATAGTAACTATAACAGGATCAATAAAAGATCAACTTGAGTGCAGAAGACAACAAATTGTGCAAATTAAAATATAAATAAATTGCAACAACAAGAATATGAGATAACAAGATAAAGGATCAATAAAGCAAGATAATTAGTTGTGGGAACATCTCAATGTATGGGCAAGTTAGTGTAGTTATCACCTTTGTTCAAGAGCCTGATGGTAGTAACTATCCTTGAACCTGTTGGTTCACATCCTGAGGCTCTTGTATCTTCTACCTGATGTCAGTAGTGAGATAAGAGCATGGCCTAGGTGGTGTGGATCTCTGGTAATGGATGCTGCTTTCTTATGACCCACCATTTCATATGGATGTACTCAATGGCTGGGACGGCTTTATCTGTGATATACTGAGGCAAATCCACTAAGTTTGGTAGGATTTTCTATTCAAAGCCATTGGTTTTTCCAAACCAGGTCATGATGCGGCCAGTCAATACACTCTCTACTAAACAGCTATAGAAGTTAATCAAAGTCTTAGCTGTCATGTCGAACCTCCACAGATTTCTAAGGAAGTTGAGGTGCTGCCATGCCTTCTTTGCAATTGCACATATGTGCTGGGTCCAGGACAGATCCTCTAGTATATGGTGACATACATGTACTTCAATAATAAATATTATTTGAAGTTTGAACTTTTCTGTTAAAAATAATGACAAGGGCAACAGGTGCATGGGAACACCATCAACATCCTGGTGTCTACCAAGCCACTCACTAAAAGGATGTCATTTCTCCTTCATCACTACTGGATCCACATCATGCAATTCCCTACCCAACGTCACTGTGAGAATAACTTCACTAAAGGGTTCTAAAGAACCCTTTAGAACCAGAACTAAACAACCTGAAACAAAGGGTTCAAGAAGACAGTTCACCAGGACCTTCTTAAGGGAAGTTAGTCACATAATGAAATCCACATCCCCTGTATTCATTTGTGAATTAAATGTCAGCCTGAGACAATAAGCTAAAGGACAGGTGTTATCTGGAGAAGCACGTGATTGCCAGGCAGTGTCATTGTTAATGTCAGATTTTTCCATTGCTTGGGTAAATGCATGACAGTTTCTTTTTCATGGGTAACATGTGCCAAATGGCCTCTTGCAAATGGATACCTCTCAACAGGTCCTCCTCTAAGCCTCTCCCATCAGTGACGTACTGTAGATTGTGAACCCAAAAGCTATATCAAATCTACAGCCAATAAATTTTCACGTGCCTAATTTGTTCCTATATGTGGTTGCAATGCAGATGCACATTTTTAAAAATTGTGATACCTATAGTAGTTCAAAAGAAAAGCTATGAAGCCTGAACAGGAAAATGGGATCAAATTAATTAATTTTCAGCAAGGGATTACACATTCCAAATGGATTTTCTGTGAAGCAATTATTTTAACCTCTAATTGTTCCCGTGATTATCATAAATCGGTGCCTTATTGTTAGCATGTTGTGAAGCAATGGAAATAATCAATTATTACTTACCAAACATATTCGTTAATAATTGTAAAATAACTCCATTAAGTTTACAAGTTGCCTTTAACCTTCTGAATTCCAGCACAAAAAATCCAAACTTCTCAGTGTGTTTTGTCCTCGTCCCCATTTGTTGATTCTGATACTGATCAAGTGAACCACAGTCCAACAACGTGACCTGAATCTGCATGTATTTCTAGATATGGGTGATTAGTTTGGGACATGACTGTCATTAATTATGATCAGGGCCCATATTCAGAGACAAAATCCATTCCCTAACATAGTTACTGAATGATTGGTATGAAAGTAGGCAAGGAAAGAAGCAGATTACTTATTAGGAACATTGTGTCAACCAATGAAATGAAAGTGATGTCATAGTCATAGTCATACAGCTCCACAGCACAGAAACAAACCCTGCGGCCCATCAAGACCAGGCCAACCTGGCTTTTTGCCAAGTGCCAATAATCTGTATCCAGACCATATCCCTCCAAAGCTCCCCCATCCATATATCTATCCAAACTTCCCTTAAATATTATAATTGAATTCGCGCCCGCAACTTCTGCTGGCAGTGAAGAACATCCTCCTCAGATTCCTCTTAAATATTTCACCTTTCACCTTAAACTTACAATATTGAGTTCTATTCTCACCCTACCTGAAGGAAAAAAGACTGTGTGCATTCAACCTATGTGTATGTATGCTCAACAACAGAGTCTATTGTATGTCAAATACAGTCAATTTACAAAGTAACTGAATTAAACAAATTACAGAAGCTCACACGACATTTTGGAGGACCTCAGCAAGTCAGGCAGCATCTCTGAAGGTCAATAAATAGTTGACATTTCTGACTGAGACTTTTCACCAGAACTGCAAAGGAAAGGGGCAGACATCAAAATAAAAAGGTTGGGGGGAGAGTGAGTGGGGAAGGAGATGAAGTAAGAAGCTGGGAGCGAATAGATGGAAGGACTGAAGATGAAGGAATTTAATAGGCCATTCACTGGACCATGGTAGAAAGAGGAGCAGGAGGGGAATTGGAGGGGAGGTGAGGGGCAGGTGAAGAGAAGAAAAAGAGTAAGTGGTCAGCCAGAATGAGGAATGCATTTTGGCAGCATAGTGGTTAACTCTATCACATTACAGTGCCAGTGATCCCAGGCAGGGGTTCAATTCCTGCCGCTGTCTATAAGGAGTTTTTAATGTTCCGGCTGTGAACACTGGTTTCCTCTGGGAGCTTCCGTTTTCCCTAGCTGCTCCTGTTACTTCTACATTCCAAAGGCACATAATTAGGGTTAGTGAGTTGTGGGCATGCTATGTTGGTGGGTGGCAGATAAGTAGCAACATTTGCAGGATGACCAGACTGTGTTGGCCATTGAAGGAAAAACAATGCATTTCATTGCATGCTTCAGTGTTTTGATGTGTGACAAATAAACCTGAACTTTAAAAAAAGTCAGGCTCCATTGACAGAGGTATTACTCAGTTATGTCTATTGGATGGCTACTTATCTATCACTACATGCATCTAAGTACTTGTATACTATTCTTTTAATGCGTTAACTCTGTTAAACAACAATAATGCAAATTAATCCTCAGTAATTTTTCTTTGAGCCATACCAACAATATTTTTGATTCTTTAATCAAAGCTGATCTCCAAGTTATTCCTGAAAATCGACAGCCACTGAAATTATCATGTTAATTTTCTGAAATTAATGATGGAACCACCATTCTAATGGAAGTCATGGACAAGTCACACAAAGTTGAGTTAACTGACGTCCTTTCAGTGAGGCACAGAACAAAGTGAATAAAATTAGGGGTGGAAGATAAATGAACAGGTTAAATATATCCTGGAGGCATCTTGAAACAAATTTAAAATTGCAATACTTTCCTATATTTATAACATTCATGATTTTAAAAAGTGAGAGAGATAATAAAGAGACAGCAAGTGCAGACTCTTAGTCAGACAAATGGTCTACCTGGGGGAAGCAACTGTGGCTGTTCCACTGGCACAGAGTCTGACCCAGTGGCTCAGAAGGGTAGGGAAAGGAAAAAGGCAGCAGTGATAGGGGACTCTATAGATAGGGGGGTCAAATAGGTGATTCTGTGGATGCAGGAAAGAAACATGGATGGTTGTTTGCCTTCCAGATGCCAAGGTCTGGGATGTTTCTGATCGTGTCCACAATATCCTGAAGTCAGAAGGTGATCAGCCCAAGGTTGTGGTACATATTGGTACCAATGACACAGGTAGAAAAAAGGTGGTAGTCCTGAAAAAAGATGACAAGGAGTTAGGAAGGAAGTTGAGAAGCAGGACGTCAAAGGTAATAATCTTGGGATAACTGCCTGAGCCACATGACAGAGAGTATAGGAATAGAGTGAGGTGGAGGATAAATGTATGGCTGAGAGATTGAAGCAGGGGACAAGGATTCAGATTTCTAGCTCATTGAGACCTCTTTTGGGGCAGGCATGACCTGTACAAAAAGGACGGGTTTCACTTGAATCCAAGGGGGACCAATATCCTGACAGGGAGGCTTGCAAAGGCAACCGGGGAGAGTTTAAACTAGAATTGCTGGTGGATGGGAACTGACTGAAGAGATGGAGGAAGGGGCTGTTGGCTCACAAATAGAGAAAGCTTGGAGACAGTGCGAGAGAGAGGGTAGGCAAATGATAGAGAGGGATGTGCTCAGACACGGTGGTTTGAGATGTGTCTATTTTAATGTAAGAAGCATCATAAACAAAGCAGATGAGCTTAGAGCATGGATCAGTACTTGGAGCTATGATGTTGTGGCCATTACAGAGACTTGGATGGTTCAAGGACAGGAATTGTTACTTAGAGTTCCAGGCTTTAGATGTTTCAGAAAAGTCAGGGAGGGAGGCAAAAAAGGTGGGTGAGTGGCACTGTTCGTCAGAGATAGTGTCACAGCTGCAAAAAACGGACAAATCATGGAAGAATTGTCTACTGAGTCTCTGTGGGTGGAAATTAGGAACAGGAAGGGATCAATAACTCTACTGTGTGTTTTTAATATACCACCCGATAGTAACATGGACATTGAGGAGCAGATAGGGAGACAGATTCTGGAAAGGTGTAATAATAAGTGTTGTTGTTGTGGGAAATTTTAATTTCCCAAATATTGATTGGCATCTCCCTAGAACAAGGGGTTTAGAAGGAGTGGAGTTTGTTAGGAGTGTTCAGGAAGGTTTCCTGACACCATATGTAGATAAGCCTACAAGAGGAGAGGCTGTACTTGATCTGGTATTGGGAAATGAATCTGGTCAGGTGTCAGGTCTCAGATGTCAGTGTCAGGTGATAGGTGTCAGGTGTCAGGTTTGGAGATAGTGATCACAATGCTATCTCCCTTACCACAGCATTGGAGAGAGATGGGAACAGATATGTTAGGAAAGCATTTAATTGGTGTAAGGGGAAATGTGAAGTTATCAGACAGGAACTTGGAGGCATAAACTGGGATCAGATGTTCTCAGGGAAACATACGGAAGAAATGTGGCAAATGTTCGGGGATATTTGCATGGCATTCTGTACAGGTACGTTCCAATGAGACAGGGAAAGGATGGTAGGGTACAGAAACTGTGGTGTCCAAAGGCTATTGAAAATCTAGTCAAGAAGTAAAGAAAAGCTTACAAAAGATTCAAAAAACTAGGTAATGATAGAGATCTTGAAGATTATAAGGCTAATAGGAAAGAGATTAAGAGTGAAATTAGGAGAGCCAGAAGGAGCCTTGTGAAGACGAGCAGGATTAAGGAGAACCCCAAGGCATTCTATAAGTATATGAAGACCAAGAGGATAAGACGCGAGAGAATAAGGCCAATCAAGTATGACAGTGGAAAAGTGTGTATGGAACTGAAGGAAATAGCAGAGACACTTAATGAATACTTTACATCAGTAGTCACTACGGAAAAGGATCTTGGTGATTGTAGGGATGACTTACAGAAGATTGAAAAGCTTGAGACATTAAGAAAGTGGATGTGCTGGAGATTTTGGAAACCATCAAGTTGGATAAGTCACTGGGACTGGATGGGATGTACTCCAGGCTACTATGAGAAGTGAGGGAGGAGATTGCTGAGCCTCTGCAATGATCTTTGCATCATCAGTGGGGATGAGAGAGGTTCCAGAGGACTGGAGGGTTGTAGATGTTGTTATCTTATTCAAGAAAGGGAGTAGCCATAGCCCAGAAAATTATAGACCGGTGAGTCTTACTTCAGTGGTTGTCAAGTTGATGAAAAAGATACTGAGAAGCAGGATTTATGAATATTTGGAGAAGCATTATATAATTAGGAATAGTCAGTATGGCTTTGTCAAAGGTAGATCGTGCCTTACAAGCTTGATTGAATTTTTTGAGGATGTGACTAAACACATTGATGAAGGTGGAGCAGTAGATGTAGTGTATATGGATTTCAGCAAGGCATTTGATAAGGTACCCCATGCAAGGCTTATTGAGAAAGTAAGGAGACATAGGATCCAAGGGAAACTTGCTTTATGAATCCAGAACTGGCTTGTCCACAGAAGGCAAAGAGTGGTTGAGGATGAGTCACATTCTGCATGGAGGTTGGTGACCAATGGTGTGCCTCAGGGATCTGTTCTGGGACCTCTCCTCTTTGTGATTTTTATAAATGACCTGGATGAGGAAGTGGAGGGATGGGTTAGTAAATTTGCTGATGACACAATATTTGGGGGTGTTGTGGATAGTGTGGAGGGCTGTCAGAGGTTACAGTGGGATATTGATAGGATGCAAAACTGGGTTGAGATGTGGCAGATGGAATTCAACTCAGATAGGTCTGAAGTGGTTCATTTTGGTAGGTCAAATATGATGGCAGAATACAGTATCAATGGTAAGACACTTGGCAGTGTGAAGGATCAGAGAAATCTTGGGGTCTGAGTCCATAGGACACTCAAAGCTGCTATGCAGGTTGACTCTGTGGTTAAGAAGGCATATGGTGCATTATCCTTCATCAACAGTAGGATTGAGTTCAAGAGCCGAGAGGTAATGTTACAGTTATATAGGACCCTTGTCAGACCCTGCTTAGTGTACTGCGCTCGGTTCTGGTCAGTTCACCAGAGGAAGGATGTGAAAACTATAGAAAGGGTGCAGAGGAGATTTACAAGAATGTTACCTGGATTGGGGAGAATGTTTTATGAGAATAGTTAGAGTGAACTCAGTCTTTCCTCCTTGGAGCGGCGGAGGATGAGAGATGACCTGATAGAGGTGAATAAGATGATGAGAAGCATTGATCGTGTAGATAGTCAGAGGCTTTGCAGTCCCAGGGCTGAAACGGCTAACCTGAGAGGTGCTTGGAAGTAGTTACAGAGGAGATGTCAAGGATAAATTTTTTATGCAGAGAGTGGTGAGTGCATGAAATGGGCTGCTGGCAACAGTGATGGAGGCAGATATGATAGGGTCTTTTAAGAGACTCCTGGATAGGTACACAGATCTTATAAAAATAGAGGACTATGGTAACTCAAGGTAACTTCTAAAGTAAGTACATGTTTGGCACAGCTTTTTGAGCTGAAGGGCCTATTTTGTGCTGTAGGCTTTCTATGCTTCTATGTCTCTATGCACCATCTCCATAAGATCAACATTAACCATCATGAATAACTCTGTTGAGAGTTTAAATACCATTTACTTCAGAAAAGAAATATTCATGCGAATAATGAACCTGGGGATTAATCAATGCAAAGCTGTTTGCTTCTTTTTATAATTGAATTTCTGACCTTGCCCAATTTATTATATCAGCAACAGGGTGCTAATTAAGAGGTAAATAAGCAGTTACTTCCTAAAGCAGATCAGAGAAAATTGGGTTTGTTTTAGAGGTCTCACGGATCACAGTCCTGGATTTCTTCAGGATTCAGTTTACAGGGCTGATGACACTTAAAAACATTTGGAAGGAAGATGGATAGTCATCATTTTACAGCTGATCTGGGAGATTCTTTCTTATCCATTGTACATGGTTTATATAACTAACTTTGCACAATTACAACTCTGACAAGCTGACTCTGCCACATTTCCAATCAAAAAGCGTCTTCATTTTCCTTATCAGCACTTCAATCCTGTTTGGCTGTTAGTGGTTTTGAGCAATCAATTTAGTTCTGTCAATGGCTTTTGAGAATTCTGCAGCTCAAAACCTCAAGTTCAGAAATTTAATAAACTTTTACTATAGATATTGTAAATTGTGTTTGGAAATGAAAAAAATACATAAAATCTAAGCAAATAGGATCTGGTTTAAATTGATAGATTTTAGATATGGAGGAAGGGTTAACATGTGAAGTAACATCATGGTTAAAGATCACTCATGATCTTTTTGAATGCCAACACAGTTTGATAAAAGATACAAATGGCCAGCTTCTACTTCTGTTTTATTTTGTTCTGAAAACATTGTATGACCAAATCATTTGAAGTGGTATATTTAAAAAACACATTGTGGAAAGGAGTTCACTGGCACAAAACCCATGCATGATGAACAGCCATTGATATTATCCACTTCTAGAAACACAGTAGATCTGAGTGTACCTGGCTGATGGGTAAGAAAGCAAAAAAAAAAATTCCTCCATACCTTGAGGTGTACAAAGTGTTCTGGCTTTCAGAGACAACTGTAAAAACCAATGTTAACTAGTAAATTAACCAAAATATTTAGGGCAAATAGCATTCCTTAGAGTTTTCCATAATATTCCTTACAATATTTTATTTGTTACTGTCACTAAACTAGGGTGCTGAACCTATATTTAAACGTTTGAATGAACTTTCTCACCCTCATTTTACTGATCTACTTAAAATATGCATGTTTTTAAGATCTTCTGATTCAGTTATACTGCCTATGTTAAAAATAATGTATTAATTGTATCTGATAGTGTAGGGAACTTAAGTCAACTGACAAAGTTTGGTATGCTCAGATGTTAATAGTACAGAAGTATTAACACTTTTCCATTTTTAGTAATTAGACATTTTAATTTAAAGGACAGCAGGGATGTTAAATAAACTGCAAGACATAAGCAACAAGGAATATACCTTCTTGATTGTAAAGAAAAACAGCAATTATTAAAATGATTCTATTCAGACTGCTAAGAACTAAACATTGTGGATTTTTTGTGAGTAAGTGTAATACATGCATTTTTCAAAATTGTCATTTCTGTTGTGCTTTTTATCGATCCCAATGGGTCGTAGATAAAAAGGAATGAAGACAATGATTTTTAAAGATAAGTATCAAGTAGCCTTCAATATATTGATGTCCTGGTGTCACACATACTTCATGCAAATCTCCATTATTTTACCTAAGCTTTGAGATTTTAGAATTATATATTTGACATTAAATTAAACATTCACAAGTTTGTTTGTATGACATCTACTTTTGTTTTGTTAGATGCTATAAATATTACTTCTGCACTGTGGGATAATTAATCATTCTATAACCACAAAGATAAAATTAAGTGATACTGAGTCAAGGAACATAGCCAAAGTGAAATAAAATCTAGAACTTGATGCCTCTCCCCCATGCTATTTAGGGAAAATGCATGTTCCAGCAAAATCTCCAAATCCACAGAGATTAATTCCTGGAAGAAAACCAAAGCAATAAAATTGGTTCCATACAGAGGTCTTAACCTTTGGATCTACCTGTACTTCAGTCTCTTAAAAATATCTTAGTATAGGATGTTCCCTAATGTGAAACTGGAATAAAAGCGAAATAAATTACCAAGAGCCCTGGGATGTGATTTATATCCCACCAGTGGGCTGACCCAATAACTCCCAAGCAATAAATTTGCTTCAGCCAATTATAGAACTGCAACACAATGAAACTGAGTGGTGTATGGTTATCTGATCACTGAAACAAACTTGTCTATATAACTCATTGTAACACATGGATTACAGCACTGTTTCAGAAGTATTTTTTCCTGATGTTCCTCCTCCAAAAAGCTCATCTGGCAGATGGTTGCATTGTCAAAACCTATGCCTAATGTCTTTCTCTAAACAGTGTTAAGAATGGCGGGAAGTGACAGAGAAAATGCTGCCAAAAATCCTAGAATCCAGCATATCTAAAAGTAGCATTCCTCTGTGGATCAAATCATCATCTAGTACAATTACAGTAATAATTCTGATAAACTGTTCTAACATTAGCCAAGCTGATGAATATTCCCCTGTATGGTCCCATATTTTCACAGGATGATATATGCTGGTATTACTTCCCCATATTCCATCTGCTTGTATGGTACCTATACCCAATTAGTGTTTATCTCTCCATAACTAACAACTCAGACAACAGCAAATAGTCAGCTTGTTCACTAATATAAATCTTGGTTGCATCAAGTGTTCTGCTGAAGGACTGGCCAGATATTGCGAAACCTTTTAATAAGCAATAAACTTTTATATATCACAGCTGCAGTGAGTATGTGGGACTGGACTGAGGAAGAAATAAGGTATACTAGGAGGACCAACATTATAAGGGCACTTAATTCACTTTCAAGCATGATATGATGATGCTTATTTAATGATATACCTCAGAGAAAACATGGTTGCAGATCAAAATTATTGCAGAGATCTGGGACCTAAAAAGAACATCTTGAAGAAAAATTGATGAGGGTTTAAAATTTACAGAACCTGCTTTGAAAACCCTTCCAAATGCGATAAGTGTAAGACAGATTACCAGAAGAAAATGTGGAAAAACCTCTTTTGGCGACTCATATTCTTGTGGGTGGATTTGGGGTGGGGGGGGGATGTTGATGTTCATGCTGCTGTTCCTTTCTTTTTAGGTTTTGTGACTATCTGGAGAAGAAGAATTTCAGAGTTGTATACTTTTATAATAAATGAACCTTTGAACCTTTGAGATGGACCTTGTACATAATGCTGAACATAAGCGTTTCCATCAACGAGAGAAATGAGGGATCTATATGTCCACAGATTTAAATTGTAGTTTCTGTTAAACCAGGCAAGCAAGTGGGTAAATTCCATTAGTAGCAAAGCTATGAGATATGACATGATAATAAGGCACAGCAGGGGGAGCTCTGAATCTGATCCATATCATACCTGACCTGGGATCTCATTTGCTTAGTTGCCAGAAAGTTTCAGATTTTTTTGAAATAATTTCTTTCCTATTAACAATAAATATGAAAAAAGTTAAGGACTCCTTTTAATGTCACCAGTGGATATCCAAGTCCATTCAGGGTTCCCTCAATACACAGATGTAACTTCAGTAGAAGAACGGCATTAGTTAAACTTATACATGTATCTGATAGATTCAGTGGTAGTTTTTCAACCCATTGCTGTGAAAGCTTTTTGAAGGAATTGGAAAATATAATGCAATGATGATAACAAAAATTCATTTTTGGTGTGCAAATACAATATTAAAATTGGTTAGATAAAAGTATGGATTTGTGCCTTTATAAAAAGTCTGATGGAGTTCAATCAATAACAACATTTAAAGGTTTTCTAGCATTGAATAATAAATCATTCGAACAGATTTCATGTAATGCAAGAAATATTGAAAACTATTGAAATTTTCTAAAAATTACATCAAAATTCACTAATCAACAGTTTGACTTCAAAAAGGTTTAGAGACAGAATCCATTGTGTTCTTAAGGATTTCAATGATTTAACCATAAAATTAATTTCTTACTGAGTATTTTTATGTACCATGCTCAAATGAAAGAAGAATTGGTTATAATTTCTACTATTTCTACTATTTAATCTGATCACCTCAAAAACAAAATATTTAATTTACTCTAAAACTACCACACTATTCAAAAAAAATGATCATGCTTCCAGTGCATTCAACTTGATCAATGTTACCACTTCCTTTAGGTAGTCTCTACACTCACTACAATCCAGTCTCTGGAATTTACAGACCAATAGTTGATATTTAGTCTTTGATGCAGGCCTTATGTACATCAACTAAGGACTATTTAATAGTTCACCGGTTGTTAATCTATCCTCATGCCTCCATGTTCAGTATTTAGGTTTGCCATCTCCCTGCTGTGTTTTTATTTCTGGCTATGTTAACAGTAATTAAATCATTACACAGGGCATAAAGCTTTTAGATCCTTTATACACAAAACCAGCCAGCAGGGCTAGGGGCCACGGACAACCCTATGGGGATTGTCCCATAAATTATGCCATAAATTTGTGTTTTTAGTAAACATTAGTTTAAATTCAGCCAATAAATTCCTTTCATCAATTTGTAATCAAGCTATATTTTCAATTTACATTATTTTCAGTTGAACGATTTATCCCTCTCCTTGGCAATACTCATGAACCTCAAAAGCAGCCAATTGCAACTAGTTAGAGCACTTAAAGAAAAATTCTTATAATGAGAAAATTTCCTTTGCCCAGAGCAGCCACAACATGTGGTGAGAGATTACTTTAGAGCATAGAAAGCTGTACTTCAGATGGTAAATTATTTTGTTGATCAATAGAGATCTTATCTGCAATATTTGGCTTGAGGTAAGTAGTGGGATTTACAATTTATTGATATTAGCTTATTAGAAATGCAGAATGTTTTTGCTGCATTTTTACTGACACTAGACCAGCACAAGTCAAATTTGAAAGCTTACCAAATACCATCCTCTAACCTTCAGATGTAAGGTAAAGGCAGTGGTGAACTTGTGCTTTTGCATAAATTTGGAATGGAGAAGTTAGTATCTATAAGGGTAACAATGAAATTAGCAATCTATTGTAAATATCTGTCCAATCCTTCAGGGAGAGAAATGGGCTGTCCCAAACTGGTCTGGTTCATATGTAACTCCAGGCCTACAGCAAAGACGATCCTTAACTGCCCCCTAAAGTAGATCATTAACATACTCACTTCCCAGGCACTTAGAGTTAGGCAATAAATATTGAATTAGTAAATGATGCCCATATCTTGTCATCAATAAAAATAAAGCTCAAAGTAATTTCCCAGCCTTTTAGATATTGTGAAGCTTCAAAGACTCATGCTATTTCCAGAAGTTACTGTCAACTAATTAATCATGGTTATCAGACAAGTTCATGATGCCGGTGTTACTTATTCATAGAACCTGAACTTTGCTTGCTTTTGCTAAGTATTTGCTAGTAACAAAATACTTGGCTGAATGGAATATAAGAGCAGCTGCAATTTGTCTTTACATTGGAAGCCCCATGTAAAAGATAAAGCTGCATTTTATTATACACTAATATTGCCTGCTAATACGCCAAGTTGTGGGCTATTGTGAATAATTTCTGAATCATCTAGAACATCTTGCATATGTACAGTGATTGCTGGTATCTAATAAATATGTGAAAATGTGGTCAAAAACCATTTTAATTGGTTATGTTTTCTTGTTCAAAAAATTGACTGCTTTTACATTGAGCTATTTGTCATTGCTCTAAAAGCTACTTGTACTTAGAATAAGTTTTATTCGAGCAACAGCTGATCTTCTTCTCTTCCCAAACACAATTTCTTTGGACATGAGGGTATCATTCTGTCACAATCTAATTAATATATTTTTCACATTTATAACTGGTTTGTGAAAGATTCAACTCTGTGTTGCAATTGATAAAATACATGCAAGAAATTAATGTGCAGCTCAGCAGAAAAAAATCTGCATGCAGTTGATTTATAAAATAATGATTATTTAGAATTAGTAGATTAGGTAGCCACATATTTTAAAGTTGAGCTTTATTTATTGGGTATACTTTGGACAAAGATTTCTTTAAATATGACTCATTACCACAAAATTGGGAAAAAATAAACAGAGAGCAAATCTGAATATTTCATTGGATACACTATGTAAAATAAACAAATTACAAATCCAAATAAACAAGTGTACATCCTTCAGCTATATGGAGTCAATTCCATGACAAACATTCTAGCAACTGAAGACAAAAAGCATGATTTAGACAGTAGAAAAATGTCTCAGGGTGTGTTTTTTTTGTATAAGCTGCCATTAAAGTATGGGTTACTTAAATGCTGTGGAATTTGCACATGAAGCTGCTAAACAAGATATCATTACAGAAATGATACTAGCATCGATAGGAAATTGTCTGACTGGTAAGAGGCAAAGAGTGACAATAAAGAAGGCCTTTTCTGATTGGCTGCTGGTATCTATGGGTCACTGCTGGTGCCACTCTTTGTCACATTACATATCAATGATTTTGATGATGGAACTTTGTAGCCAAGTTTGTAGATGATACAAAGATAGGTGCAGGTAGTATTGAAGAAGTAACAGGTCTGCACAAGCACATCGATAGATGAGAAGAACAGGTGAAGAAGTGGCAGATGGAAGACAGTGTAGGGGAAGGCATGGCAGAAGGAATAAAGGTGTAGACTATTTTCTAAATGAGGAGAATATTCAGAAATCTGAGGTCCAAGGTTCAAGGGGACATGGGAATCCTCGTGTAGGATTTCCCAAAGGTTAATTTGCAGAGTTGGTGGTAAGGAAAGCAAATGCAATGTTAGCATTCAAGAGGACTGAAATATAAAAGCAAGGATGCAATGCTGAGGCTTTATAATGCATGGTCAGACTGCACTTTTGTATTGTGAGCAGCTCTGGGCCCTTTATCTAAGAAAGGATGTGCTGGCATTGGAGAGGGTCCAGAGAAGATTCACAAGAATGATCCGAGAAATGAAAAGGTTAACTGATGAGGAATGTTTGATGGCTCTGTACATGGTACATGGTACAGAGTACATGGCTCTGTGCCTGTACTTGTTGGATTTTAGAAGAATGAGGGTGATCTCATTGAATTCCATCAAATTGTTGGAGCAATATAGGACCCTGGTCTGACCCCACTTGGAGTATTGTGTTCAGTTCTGGTCACCTCGCTAGAGGAAGGATGTGGAAGCCATAAAAAGGGTGCAGAGAAGATTTATAAGGATGTTGCCTCGATTGGGGAGCATGCCTTATGACAATAGGTTGGGTGAACTCAGCCTTTTCTCCTTGGAGCGACGGAGGATGAGAGGTGACCTGATAGAGGCGTATAAGATGATGAGAGGCATTGATCAAGTGGATAGTCAGAGGCTTTTTCCCAGGGCTGAAATGGTTGCCACAAGAGGACACAGATTTAAGATGTTGGGGAGAAGGTACAGAGGAGATGTCAGGGTAAAGTTTATAACTGAGAGAGTGGTGAGTGCATGGAATGGGCTGCTATCATCTGTGGTGAAGGCGGAAACGATAGGGTCTTTTAAGAGACTTTTGGATAGATACATGGAGCTTAGAAAAATAGAGGGCTATGGGTAAGCCTAGTAATTTCTAAGGTAGGGACATGTTCGACACAACTTTATGGGCCGAAGGATCTATATTGTGCTGTAGATTTTCTATGTTTCTATGAATAATAAAAGGCCTAGATAGAGTGGATGTGCAGAGGATGTTTCCTATAGTAGGGAGTCTAGGACCAGAGGGCACAGACTCACAACACATGGATGTCCAGTTATAACAAAGAAAAGAAGGATTTTTTTTAGTCAGATAGCTGTAGAAGCAATTTCCTTTTCTGTAAAGCAGAGGTTGAATGGTTCTTGATTAATAAGTGCAACAGTTGCAGGGAAAGAAGGGAGAATAGGTTTCAGAGGAATAATAAATTAGCCATGATGGAATGGTGGTGCGGACTCAATTGGTCAAATGCCCTAATTCTGCTCCTATGGCTCATGGTCTTATTACTGGTGTGTGCTCTGTGCAAGGAGCATGTTTTCAAAATATACCCTTCAGTGAGTTTTACCTTCTACAGGAAGGCCAGCTGATTTCGGCAGGAAACTTCTGTGTCTTCTATCTAGCTAAAGGTTGCCCACATCATTATCTACATGGAAAGTAGAGGTGAGATGACACGTAAGGAAGAAATAATTGTATATATTCACGGAAAGAATACTTTCTTCAGAATAAATCAATGATTATTTACTTTTTAGGTCAGCAGACTCAGTGTTCACTTTTTCATCATCAATATTTTATTGTTTTTAATAATTGATATACTGTATTTTATAAATAGAGTATCCTGGAGTAATATTTCCTAAGGTGTAATGTAATGTCTGTATTAGATATAATAGGACACTTTTTCAAAGGTAAGGTACATATGCTGAGTAAAAAAGAACAAAATGCTCTAATGAAGTTATTGTTGGAAGTTTATGTAATGTAGAATGAGAGGATATCAATTTTAAGAAATTAGTTAAACAGACGATCTTAAAAAATTGTAAGATACTTATTGATATAAGTTCTGGCACATAACTTATTCTATGTCAAATGTCTCATAACATTAATTGCATTTCTAATAAATAAACATTAAAGATCAAGGGTAACTGTAGTAAATCCTTAAATATGGAACATGCTTTACTCTCCGTATCTACATGTGTATTCATATGCTTATCTAGAACAGCTCTTTTGAGCCTTCTTGCCTGCTGCTTCGACCTGTGTGTATGTACACATCTGTGTGTACACGTGTATGTGCATGCGTGCTCATGCGCATGTTTGGAAGTTTTATCTCACTGCTTACGTGTTTCAAAAAGAGTGGGCAAATCATGTACAAGCTGAGAAGAAACAATTGGGGTAATAGTTGACGTAGGTTGACATAAAAAGAACTTTATTTTTGGTTAAAACTTTCAGATGCTAAGTCATTTCTAGTGGTATAAATTCCAAGATCAGCTGTTTTAATTATGGTGGCGTTGAGGATGCTGTCTTCCAAATTCAGCATTATTGTGTGAGCAAGAACAAGAATTTCAAACAGAAAACCCTCGTGTATTACTATTACCATAACTGTACAAAACATCGAAGACAGAAGTAAAATCTACATGCTGAATGTGGTTGATGAAGATTTCCTTGTAACTATGATTGAAATCAAAGACAAGTCCCATGAGTATGTGGACAGGCACATAACTATTCACAGATATTGAATGGATACAGATTCACCAGTCATGATTAGTTGTTACAAACATCAAGCGGCTCCAAGACTGGCAATACTTAAGTGTGTGAGTATGCTTGTGCAACAATTTCAAATCATACACACAGGAGCAGTCAATATGAAAAAATGCAAAATATTCATTTAAAATCTCCCCATCTCTTTTGGCTCCACATTACCATTCTGATCTTCCAGAGGACCAATTTCTTTCTTGCAATTCCTTTGCTCTTAACATATCTGTAGAATCCCTTATGATACCCCTTCGACTTGTCTGCTAGGGCAACCTCATTCCTTCTTCTAGCCCTCCTGCTTTCTTTCTTAAGTGCTTTCATGCATTTCTTATACTCCATAAGCACCTTATTTGTTCCTATCCTACCTGCCTATACCTGCTATGCATCTACTTTTTCTTTAAACCAGTGCTTCAATATCACTTGAAAACTAAAGTTCCTACATCTGTTCTCTTTATCTTTTATTCTGACAGGCACATACAAGCTTTGTACTCTCTAAATTTCACTTCTGAAGGCCTCCCACTTCCCAAGTACACCTTTGCCAAAAGACAGTCTGTCCCAGTCCACACTTGCCAGATCATTTCTGATACCATCCAATTTAGAATCTCAACCCAAAAGACCATACTTATCTTTTTCCATATTTGCTTTGAAACTAATGGTATTATGATCATTATGATCAAGTTCCCCTATGCAGACTTCTGCCACCTGCCCTGTCTGATTCCCCCTTAGCAGATTCAGTATCACACACTCTCTCATTGGCACTTCTACGTACTGATGAAGGGAACTTTCCTGAACACATTTGACAAACTCTATCCCATCTAGTGCTTCTACAGTATGAGAGTCCCAGCCAATATGTGTAAATTTAAAATCACCTACTATAACAATATTATGTTTCTTGCAACAGTCTGCGATCTCTCTGCAAATTTTGTTTTTCTAAATCCTGCGGACTGTTGGGTGGACTGTAATATAGCTCCATGAACATTTTCATGCCTTTTTTAGTCCTCATTTCCACGTATAACACCTCATTAGACAAGTTCTCCATTCTGTCCTGACAGAGTACGGCCATGGCATTTTCCCTGACCAGTAAAGCCATTCCTCCTGCCTTAATCACGCCCACTCTCTCTTTTAAGTCAACAGGACATCTGAATATTGAGCTGTCAGTCTGCCCGTTCTGCAATCACGCCTCGCTAATGGCTCTAATGTCACAATTCCAGGTGTTGATCCATGTCCTGAGCTCATCTACCTTTCCTACGATGCTGTATTGAAATATGCACAGCTTAGGACATTGGTCATACCACGCTCAACTTTTTGATTCCTGACTTAATCTGTCTTAACACCTGTCTCCACAACCTCTCCAGTTCCCATTCCCCTGCAACTCTAATTTAAATTCCCACCTCCAGCCCCACCATGTAGCACTAGGAAGCTTTACAGCTAGGATCTTAGTCCCCCTCCAATTCGGGTGAAAACCGTCTCTTCTGTACAGGTCCCATCTTTCCTGGATGAGAGCCCAATAATCCAAAAAATATGCCCTGGAGGTCCAGCCCTTTTAATGTAGCACCGAATTCCCTGGACTTACTTGGCAGAACCTCATCACTCTCCTTACCCATGTCATTGGTACCCATATGGACTACGACCTCCGGCTGTTCATAATCCCAATTAAGAATGCTGAGGACTCAATCCAGGATGTCCCAGACCTTTGCACCTGAGAGGAAAAGTACCATCCAGAACCCAGAGTCTGTGCCAGAGACCTGATCACTGTGACTTTCCTCCGCCAAGTCATCCCCCCTAAAGTTAAAGGGAATGGCTGCAGGGGTACTCTGTTGGCTGTTTAATCCATTTCCCCTTTCTGACTGTCACCCAAGTCTCCTGTGTCCTGTACTTTGGGTGTAACTACCTCTCTACATGTCGCATCTATCACCCCCTCAATCTCTCAAATGATCCAGAGTTCATCCAGTTCCAGCTCCAACTCCATAATGTATACTGTTGGAAGATACAGCTGGATGAGATCCTGAAGGTCTAGTCATCAGGGACATGAGACGTCTCCCTACCTTCCCACATCCCGCAAGAGGAGCATTCATCTATCTGCCTGAATCCCTACTGTCTTCATTGAACAAATAAAAAGGAGAAAAAACAATAGATAAATATATTGTGGGAAAGAAGCCTGTCCGCTCCAACAAAGGCCTCTCAATCCCTGCTTGCTGTTTGGCCGCTGCTCAAAACACCAAGCTGCCACTAGCTGATGCTTTATGTACTCAATCAGTAAACCTGAGTGAGTTACATCTTCTCACACTTTGGATTTCCGATAGGCCGCTGCTCAAAACACCAAGCTGCTGCTAATCGATGCTTTACGTACTCAGTCGATAAACTTGAGTGAGTTACGTCTTCTCACGCCTTGGATCTCTGATTGGCCGTTGCTCAAAACACCAAACTGCCGTGAGTCGATGCCTTACGTACTCAATCGGCAACATTGAGTGAGCTACGACTGCTCACGCTTCAGATCTGAGATTGGCCACTGCTCAGAAACAATGATTTTCTTTAATTTACAAAATTGAAGCATTGCCAAAAACTTGCTTCTCCCACATCATTAGGCATACTATGGAGCTCATTATTCCAACATCAGGTGATGGTCCTGATCCGTTTAAAATTTAGTTCAATGTGACACACCCACTGTATCTGTAGAACTGTCTGAAATATTCAGGTTGCGATATCTGGTCAACACGTACAAACAAGCTAGATGAACTCAGCAGGTCGGGCAGCATCCATTGAAATGAGCAGTCAACGTTTCGGGCCAAGATCCTTCGTCAGGACCATGGCATCTACTTTGTGTGATATCTGGTGTAGTTTGTACACAAGCAGGAGCTCTGCCCGGGCTTTCCTGGGTGAGACTGGCGCTGTAGCTTATAGCTAGCAAATGCAGGGTCACCATAGTTACAGGAACAATTTGCCACAAGTTTCTTTGCAGCCATGGCAGCTTTCTGATACCAATCCATGCTTACTAAGATTGGTTGTTGGAGAAACACATGACTTTGTGTGCCAGTATTGAATGTAAATATGAGCGAGTTGAGGCATTAAATCAAATTTTATGGCTTATTTGACGAACCTGTTTTTGAAAAGCGCCCTCATTTTAAAAACTTAATTTGTGCAATCATATCAAACATAATCTTTCTTCTTTGTTCCATCTGGCTTCAAATATAGCAGCCAAAGATTCAGTGAGATCCTTTAAGAAATCCCTCAAAAGGCATTTAATCAAAATATATCATGAAATATCATCTGGCCAATATCTTGCTGAAATATAAAAAAATCTTTGTGGACTGCCACTGGGTATACACTTGTAGATCTCTTGATGAAGAGCTGATTGAGGAAAAACTTGGCCTTTGATCAATTAAATTCAGCTTCTGAGGTTAAACAAAGCAGTTTAATGAAAAACATCACATCTATACAACACAGAAAGAATGTTATTTCAGGAAAACCAAGAGTAGAGGCCTGAAAACTGAACTCCTGCAATGGGAAGTAAGAACTGCAGCTGAGGGATACAGAATGAAGAGATTTTATCTGAAGTTGTAGGCCTACTCTGGAGATGTGGAAACAGCAAGACTTCAAATGTTGGTAATTAGAATAGATTTATAGTGTAGATTTTTCATTTTTCACATTGATACACAACTTGCATCTTGCACAGTTTTTCTTACAGGGGCTAACAGTTTAATGTATCTTTAAGCATGGAATATAATGTTCTCCCTCTATCCAAGTAGTGGAACCTTGTTTGAAAGGGGACTCAACATCCAGATGTGATGATATTGGATTTGCTGATAGTGAAGTTTTAAACTTGAATGAAGATCTTAAGCCGATCTGATAAGTATACTTGATAATTCCTAAAAAGCCTGATTTCTCTCTTACATTTAGAGTAGTAGAAAACTGTAGCACACAAACAGGACTTTTGGCCCACATAGTCTGTGTCAAACTATTAACTTGCCTAGTCCCATTGACCTGCATCTAGGCCAAAGCTACGTTTTTCTAGCTGGTCCAGAACCTGCTGCAAGTTTTGATAGATTTTTTGGCTCTCAACTACACCCCCAATACTGGTGGTCTTTTGCAAATTTTCTGATCCAATTTACCACATTGTTATCCAGATTCAAAATCCAAGTTTCAAGATCCAAGATGGTGGCGCGACGCAGCTTGCAGCGGCCACTAAGGAACTGATTATCTGTTATTTGTGAAGTGGGGTGCCATACGCAATCATAATCGATTGAAAACGGACGTGGAAAATTGGGAGAAGCATCGGGAAATTCCAGGAAGACCTTCTTTGTTGCTGCTGCTGCTGTGAGGTCCAGGACTCTGCTGGGAAGAACAGGTCCCCTGTCCTCGGGGTCGTATTGCTGATGGCTGTTGGCTGGACCGACTTAATACGCTCAGCAGAGGATGGTGCTCGGAGAAGATGTGCTGGAGGGGATGGCCGTCGGCTTGGAGGTTCGACGGACTCGGAGTCCTTTCGATGGACTCAGGTCACTTTTGGTGACTGCTCCGTCTGCAAGGCTGATTTCGACGGAGCTTCCATTGTGTGCTGCTTCTGTGAGGCTGAGTCGGGCAGCATCTTGGAAGTCCATAGCGGGGGTACTCCCTTCTGCCTCCGGTGTGGGATGGCGAGTCTGTCGGGACCCTGGGGACTTGTGGAAACTGTGGTGATTTCTTTTGAACTTACAGTCCTTTAACATCTTGGACTATCTTTACCGTCGTTTTTTTTTAATCAATTATGCTATTATTTGCACTGTTGTAACTGTATGTTGTAACTATGTGGTTTTGTGCAGGTCTTGTAGCTTTAGTTTTTGGTCTTGTTTTGTCTGGTGGATTTGGAGCTCCTTTCCAGGGAACGCACTAGACAGTAGCGTGATATTAATATGCAGCAGCCTCTCCGGACTCTGGATTGGGGATTGCCAAATGTTACGTGGATTTTCTGGTGTAGACTGTTTTGTCATATGCTTTTGTGATATCATTCTGGGGGTACGTTGTCTCATTTTTTAACTGCATTGCATTGTGGTTTCTAAATGACAATAAATTGAATCTGAATCATTGATGTAGATGACAAACAACAATGGACCCAGCACTGATCCCTGCAGCACACCACTGGTCACAATGTTACAGTCAGAGAGGCAATGATCTACTACCACTCTCTGGTTTCTCTCATAAAGCAAATGTCTAATCCAGTTTACTGCCTCATCTTAGATACCAAGTAACTGAAACTTCTTCACCAACCTCACATGCAGGAGGTGGACAACATCCACTGCCTTGCCTTAAGCAACTCTCCTGGTAATTTCTGCGAAAAGTTCTATAAGGTTGGTTAGACAAGATCTACCAGCACAAAGCCAGGATGACTATCCCTAATCAGTCCTTGTCTATCCAAATACTTACAAGTACTGTCCTGTAGAATACCTTCCAATAACTTTCTCACTACTGATGTCAGGCTCACCAGCCTATAATTTTCTGGCTTATTCTGAGAGCCTTTCATAACGACAGAACAATATTAGCTATCCTTCAATCCTCCAGCAGCTCACCCATGGCTAAGGACATTTAAAATATATCCTCGAAGGCCCCTGCAACTTCCGAGAGAACATATAATTTTCCTCAGACTGCAAGCACCTTCCCCTTTGTAATCTGTACAGGGTCCATGACCTCACTTCTGCTTTGCCTCACTTCCATAGCCTCTGTGTCTATCTTGTGAGTAAATACCGATGCAAAGAGTACATTTAAGACCTCCACCATCTCTTTCGGCTTCATGCATAGATGACCACACTGATCTTCCAGAGGACAATTTTGTCCCCTGCTCTCCTTTTGCTCTTAATAAGAAGAAGCCCTTGGGAATCTCCTTCATCTCACCTGTTAGAGGAACCTCATGCCTTCTTTTAATCTTTCATTTCCTTCTAAAATGTTCCCTTGAATTTCTTATATTCCTCAAATAACAATTGCTCCATCACATCTATACCTGTACAGTACCTTCTTTTTTTAACCATGGCCTTAATATCTTTTAAAAACAAAGGTTCCCTAAATATGAATCCTTGCCTTTTATTTGGAAGGAACATGCAAACTCTGTACTCTCAAAATTTCATTTCTGAAGGCCTCCAACTTACCAAGTGTACCTTTGCCAGAAAACATCCTTTCCCAATCCACTCACAAACAAGAGAAAATCTGCAGATGCTGGAAATCCATGCAACACACACAAAATGCTGGAGGAGCTCAGCAGGCTAGGTGGCATCTATGGAAGAGAGTACAGTTGATGCATCACGCTGACACTGGGATGGATGAAGGGTCTTGGCCCAAAACATCAACAGTTCTCTTTTCCATTCTGTAGATGCTGTGAGGCCTGCTGAGTTCCTCCAGCATTTTGTGTGTGTAGCTTTCCCAATCCACACCTGCCAGAGGCTTTCTGATATTATCAAAATTAGCCTTTCCTATCTAGAATCTCAATCCAAGGACCTGATCTCTCCTTTTCCATAATTATCTTGAAATGAATGGCATTATGATCAGTAGATGCAAAGTGCTCCCTTACATAAACTTCTGTCACCTGCCTTGCTCATTTCTTAATAGGAGGTCATTATCACACTCTTTAGTAGGGACCATGATATGCTGATTAAGGAAACCTTCCTGAACGCATTTAAGAACCTTTATGCCATCTGGCCCTTTTACAGTATGGAAGTTCAAGTCAAAATGTGGAAAGGTAAAATCACCAACGATAGCAAAACTTATGTCAAGACATACAAAAAAGCTAGATGAACTCAACAGGTTGGGCAGCACCCGTTGAAAGGAGCAGTCAACGTTTCAGGTCGAGACCCTTTGTTAGGACTAAAGGAGGAGAGGGCAGGGGCCCTATAAAGAAGGTGGGGGGAGGATGGAAAACCAATCAGAGGAAAGATCAAGGGGTGGGGGAGGGGATAGGCAGGAGAGGTGAAGAAGGAATCTAAGGGGAAAACACTATGGGTAGTAGAAGAAGGCAGAATCATGAGAGAGGTGATAGGCAGCTAGAAGAGGAGACAGAGTGAAGGTGGGATGGGGGAAGGGAGAGAGAGGGAATTACCAGAAGTTGGAGAATTCGATGTTCATACCAAGGGGCTGGAGACTACCCAGACAGTATATGAGGTGTTGCTCCTCCAACCTGAGTTTGGCCTCATCATGGCAGTAGAGGAGGCCATGTATGGACTTATCCGAATGGGAATGTGAAGGAGAGTTGAAGTGAATGGCAACCGGGAGATCCTGTCTGTTGTGGAACACGGAGCGTAGGTGCTCGATGAAACAGTCCCCCAATCTGTGTCGGGTCTCGCCGATGTAGAGGAGGCTGCACCGGGAGCATCGGATGCAATAGATGACCCCAACAGACTCACAAGTAAAGTGTTGCCTCACCTGGAAGGACAGTTTGGGGCCCTGAATGGTGGTAAGAGATGAGGTGTAGGGACAGGTGTAGCACTTAACGCTTGCAGGGGTAAGTGCCAGGTGGGAGATCTGTGGGGAGGGACCAGGCAGTCGCGGAGGGAACGATCCCTGTGAAAAGCAGAGAGGGGTAGAGAGGGAAAGATGTACCTAGTGGTGGGGTCCTGTTGAAGGTGGCTGAAGTTGCGGAAGATAATATGCTGGATCCAGAGGCTGGTGGGTGATAGGTGAGGACAAGGGGAATACGGTCCCTGTTGTTGTGATGGGAGGATGGGGTGAGGGCTGAAGTGCGGGAAATGGAGGAGATGTGGGTGAGGGCATCATTGATGATGGCAGAAGGGAAACCACGATTCTTAAAGAAAGAGGACGCTTGGGATGTCCTGGAACGGAAAGTCTCATCTTTGGAGCAGATGCGGCGGAGATGGAGGAACTGGGAATAGGGAATAGAATTTTTGCATTTGGCAGGGTGGGAAGAGGTATAATCAAGGTAATAAAAAAAATATGCTTCTTTTAACAGTCTGTGATCTCTCTGCAAATTTGCTCCTCTAAATCTCAAGAACCATTGGGTGGTCAATAACATAATACGATCAATGGAGTCATTCCTTTCTTATTCATCAGCTGTATTCATGTATGGCATCCGTAGTCTTGCGAGACCATGGATCTACGCCTGGAAAGTCTTCTCCAGGGTGTAGGTCTGGGCAAGGTTGTATGGAAGACCGGCTGTTGCCCAAACAGCAAATCTCCCCTCTCCACACCACTGATGTTGTCCAAGGCTGATACAGCTTGCCACCAGTATTGTCGCAGGAGTTGCCAGAAAAAGATTGAAGACAATGTTGGACTGCCTTACGGACTCCAGCTCCAGATTTGTCCTCAGGGTTTACTCCTGAAGACTTCCTTTGAGTGGGTATGGCCGCAAGGCAGCGGAGGTTTGATATCAGAGTTTTCCCTCTCTTAGATGGACTGCCTTCTCAGGCTGACGAGCTCCATCATACAGCCTCAGTAAATGAACTCTATATTCTTTCCTGTCTGAGCACTGCTGTGACATTTCCCCTGATTATTAATGCCACCCTTTCCCCTTTAATGCCTCCCACTCTATCATATCTAAATCAGTGGAACCCTAGAACATTGAGCTGCCAGTCCTGCCCTCTTGCAACCAAGTCTCACTAATAACTACAATGGCATAATTCCATATTATGACCTATGTCCCCAGCTCATTTGCTTTTCCTAGAATAGTTCTTGTATTGAAATGTACGCTGCTCAGAACATTCATCCCACCATGCTAAGTCTTTCAATTCCTGATTTTGTATGTAGGCTTAACAGCACATTCCAGTGTGCTAGTTGGAGTAAACGATTTGGAAAGGAGAGGATGGGATAGAGGAGTTCTGATGCCTGTCCAACTAACCCAGGTGCGAGGGTGGATCACTCTAAACGCCGAGCCGAATTGGAGAGGTCGAGAATGGTTTCCTCGGCAGTGAAATCCAGCTCTGAAGTGAATCGATGGGTGTCGTGTTCAAGGCCCGGAGCAGCTCTCCACGGCAAGGCCTGCTTCCTAACGCAAGGCAGAATCGGCTGTTCGAACAATCTGAATGCCGGCCTGTATAGGGTGGAAAAGGAGGATGAGAGTCTGATGAGGCTAGATCACTCTGAGTGCCGATTCGATTCGGAGCAGTCAAGACCGGTTCCTCTGACAGCGAAATCTAGGCCTGAATCAATTTTCCAGCAACGGGGCTGGATCCTAGTGCAAGGTTTGGACAATTTAAAAACCTGCCCAGATGGTCTGGGGGCTCCTCGCTCCACGCCGCTAGGGCTGTGAGACTAGCCCCGCTTTTGTGCTTCGTGTCCGAGAACTTTGTAGCAATTTTCCCCTGCTAATATGGTAAACCGATTACAGAGGCTTTGGGTCTACTCCGGCTGCTGGGGGGTTGGGGGGGAGGTTTGGATTGAAGTACTCAGTTTGGATTATGAATGCTGTTGTAGCTGCTCACTTCTATTATTGTTTTGTTTTATTTCTCTTTCTCTGTGGACACTGGTGGGGGGGATGCTGGTCTTTCCTTTAAATTAGGTTCTTTAGGGGTTGCTTGCTTTACGACTGCCTGTAAGCAAACAAACATCATGGTTGTATAACTTATACAACCTTTGATAACAAAAGAACTTTGAAACTTTTGAAACCATCCCCACAACTACTCCATTATCTGCACTGGTCCTCTGGTTCCCATTCCCCTGCAATTCTAGTTTAACCCCCCCCCCTTCCCCTCCACACACACCCCTTACACCACTTGCAAAATTTCCTGCAATGATATTAGCTTCTTTCCAGTTCAGGTGCAAAACACCACTTCTGTACAGTTCCCACTTTCCCTGAAAGACAGCCCAAAAATCCAAAAACCTGAAGACCTCCCTCCTGCACCATCTCCTTAGCCATGTAATCTTTCGATTTCTGGCCTCACTAGTGATGCACCATCAATAACTCACTCTGGGACGTAAAGGCGAGATATCGGCTTTTATTGACTGGAAGAAGGAACAAGCAGTGAGTGACCATCATACTACATCCTGGAGACTGAGAGGCCGGGCTCAGACCTCAATCGCCTTTATACGGGGTCTGTGGGAGGAGCCACAGGAGCAGTTAGCAGGGGGCGTGTCCAGACAGGTATATGTAGTTCACCACAACTAGTAAGTGGCACAGGTAGCAATCTTGAGATCACAACCCTGAAGATCTCGTCCTTTAACTTAGCACCCTAATTGCAGGACCTTGTCACCCTTACTACCATATCATTGGTAGACCACTTTAGAATGGTGTGGTCCCGATCTGAGGTGACCCTGAACCTGGCTCCTGGGAAGCAACAAACCATCTGGAAATCTCACTAATGTCCATAGAACTTCCTGTCTGTTCCCCTAACCAATGAGTCCCCTATCACTACAGCTTGCCTCTTCACCCTCTTCCCTTCTGAACCACAGAGCAAGATTCAGTGTCAGAATCCTGACCACTGTGGGTTTCCTCTGACAATATTCAAAATTGTTGATGAGGGGAGCGTCCACATGGGTACCCTGCTCTGGCTGTCTATCTCCTTTCCCTGTGGTGAACTATGTGCCTGTCGGGACACGCCCCCTGCTGACTGCTCCTGTGGCTCCTCCCACAGGCCCCTGTATAAAGGAGATCTGAGGCCTGACGCTCGGCCTCAGTCTCCAGGACATTGTATGATAGACACTCACTCCTGGTTCCTTCTTCCAGTCAATAAAAGCCGATATCTCGCCTTACGTCTCAGTGTGAGACATTCCCCCTACTGATGGTCACACACTTACCTGTTTCCTGCACTTTATGTGCAGCTACCTCCCAGTGTGTAATGTTCCCTCTAATTTGTAATGACCAGTGTGTGCAAAATCCTTGAGCTGTGCAATTTTCTGCCCAGTGACAACAACATGGTGCAATAACAACAACAATTTCTTCTAAAAAAACAGTATAAATAAACCAGTTCTAAATTCTGCGGACAAATGACCACCAACTCCATGTTGTCAACACTGTCTACATCAGAAACCAGAAGAGGAAAAATCTGATTATGTACAATTCTGATATATACTTAAAATGCCAATGAGGTAGAGAGTGACAACCTTTAAATTATTTTGTACACTGTAGCAAAAGATGTGTGCGTGTGCATACACGCCCACCTTAGAGGGAACATTGCCTATGTCCTGCCCATCAACCCCGTCTCCAATGGGATCCTGAGTGCATTCAGCTCCAGCTCCAATTCCTTTACATACTCTAAAAGAAGCTTCAGCTAGATGCACTCCTTGCAGGTATATTCATCAGGGACACTGGAGGTCTCCCTGTTTTCCCACATCCTGCAAGAGGAACATTCTATTCTTCTGCCTGACATTCCCACTGCTCTAACTCTGCAATAAGAAAGAAAGAAACCATGAAATGAAAAAAAAATCTACCTCCTGCCCCAGTCTTTCTATGCTGAGGCCTCCATGAGCCATAGTCTGAATAGCCCATTCTGCACTGGCCCATTCACACGAAGGCTGCTCTGCTTAAACCTAACTTCATTTTTATTGGACCTTGCCAAGTGCCTAATTACACACACACCAACGTCTCCTCGGCAACTGTGATGTGCAGAATGTTTTGACAGCCCCACTCGCTTTTTTTGAAGCCTCTCTCCTGCTACGCGGTACAATGTCTCCTCGGGAACTGTGGCACACAGAATATCCTGACAATTCCTGCTCGCTTCTTCTGAAATCTTTCTCCTGCTACATTATCCAACATTTTTCTGACACTTGGGTAACTTCACACACATATGATATTTTGTTCAGATACCTTTTCACACAGGTGGTCTAAAAGCTTCTGGGGACAGAGATTCGAGATATGCACAATGACATGAAGCTGACTCACTGAGTAGACAAACCTTCCAACTATTAATAAATCAGCTACTTGATATGCTAAATGGCAGAATCAATCTGATCTGCAAGCTTCCTTGAACTAAATAACATAGCCAACATTGTCTGGTTGGAATCAATCCCAATTAACATGACCCCATTATTTTACAATGTATCTCCTGAGCAGTTAGCTTTGTGCTGTAGGATAGCAAGTCTGTACTATAGAGAGTGGTGTTTGTTTTCAAAGTTGTCCTTTTAACTTCAGGTTGATTATTTCTTACCATTCACGTTACATTCTGATACATTAAAGATTAAAGCATAACATTTCTAAGGTCCAATAAGTTGTCACAAACTTTTCACAAAACTTAGACCTGAAACTTTGGGAGCCAAAAATCCAGTGCTTATACCGCTTCTTGTTCATTTCCAGTTACCCCAACAGTAGTTTGTGGAATTTCCTGGTTAATAACACAAGCCAACACCTTTTGGAATTAGTTTAAATTTGTGCATTCAAACACATTAAACCTGCAGCTACAATGATCCTCAGTTGCAGGAATACTTTTATTGCTTGGTCTCCGGGGAGCTTCTTTATAGTCCCATGGAAAGTCATAGCCATTTTGCAATGGTTGTAATGACAGGATGCTGTTCTGAGTTTACAACAGCAGGAGAGAGTTATCACTGCTCCAATTACCCAGGCATTTTCCTCAAATACATAAATAGCTTGTTTCTGGGATTTAGGTAGAAGCATTTTCTTAGGCAGACAGTCTCTTGGGATCAAGATTGCCCAACATCCACTGAGAACTATCAGGAACCACTCTTTGTGCTCCTGCCTCCTCTCAGTTTAGGAAGTTCCAGGATTAACTATTCTTATGGCATTCTGTTAGCACTGCTATCGGGCAAGTCAACAGTCTCCTGGGTACATAGACACCCTCAAAAGATTTGTACTAAAACAAATATTATGCAACAATAATATTCAAAAGTAAAAGTCTGATTATCAAGACGATATGAAGAAAGGTAAATATTCCTATTTTAAAAATAAATTGTTTTAATGGATTATATTCTATCTGAAATGCTATGGATATGGTATAGATCAACAACATTCACAAAATTCCATTGATCTCAAGTTTCTTGCCAATCTTTCCTATTAATATTTCCCGCTCCACATCTTGAGGCGCATCAGGTGGTAATTGTCATTTCATTAACATTTTGTCTGTTTATTTTTACAAAGCTGAGGTGCTAGCTTGACGCCCAACTCAGCATGGATGGAAAGCATGCAAGGACCTGGCCAGATTTCAATCCTGGACGACTCATTTTGAAGTCCGATGCAGAGGACAGTACACCACCAGCCAGCACCCTGTATTTTAAGTGGCCTTTAATTCGAATATTATTGCTTGATATTATGATCAGTCCTGATACTTTTGCAGTTACCTTCAGATGAGTTTATATGTGTTAATATTTAAACACATTTTGTTAAGCATTTATTGTTATAAGCAACTATGAAATGGAAATGATTAAGTGTTATCAACTGATCTGCCGTGACTGTGTAACAAATGGGTTCCACTTTTACAGGCATCCAGTGATTTTGCCATAAGTCAGGAAACAAAAATAGCACTTCCTGTTAGCAACACTTCCACGGTATTGTAATGAATGGCATCAAAAGCACTGAATCATTAAGAGAGAATCATTACTAGAAGTGTATTGAGAGTGGAATTAGTTCTGACATTCATGTAGGAACATTGTCTTATGAATTTAATAATATGGGAGACTGGTATTTTTTTTTTGAGGCTGGATGCTCTTATTTTTCTTCCATTGTAGGCATGTTTCATCCTCTTTTGTTCTGTATGACGAGACAATTTATATCCAAGATGACAGGCAATTAAATTGTTTAAAGGCTTTTAACAATTCTGTCCCTCACCTACTACTGTGAAGATGCAATCTACTTGTCCTTTCTGCCCATCACAGAAGCTAGGATCAAAACTTCACTTTGTGGCAAACAATGTGAGGGTAAGTAGCATTTTCTCAAAGCATGTCTCTGACAATTTCTCATTTACACTGTAATTTAATAATTTAAATTAATTGTGTGTGATATATTTCAAACATTACTCTCAGAGAATATTGATAAGTTGTGCCTATGATAGTTAAAAACAGTATATGCAACCTCTTCTTTTCATAATCACTATTTCCAGAATTGACACCCTACTCCAAGGTTTCCAAGCTGTTTATTATTTTTTACAGCCTTCTTCAACAAAGATATGGTATGTGTCAAAAGTGATACAAAACCGTCCTGACAAAGGGTCTCGGCCTGAAACGTTGACTGCTCATTTCAACGGATGCTGCCCGACCTGCTGATTTCACGCAGTTTGTTTGTATGTCTTGACAAAACAGTCAGTTGTTCATTGCAAGCCAAAGTACAATGGGGCTCAAATTTCCCCAAAGAGATGCTTAATTGTGTCAACCAAATTCCTGAACATTTGCAACACACCACTGGTTTTATGGCCTACTTTTCACTTTGCAAATAAATTAGTAATGTTCTAATCAATGTTATGATTTTCCCAGACTTGGAGTGAAATTCTTTCAGTTCTGCCATTTTTCAAATTCATCCATACTTGATTACAATGTTTACCTGTCTTCACTGGTTTAAAGCTCAATAATTTGAATTCTTTTTTTTGGTCTGGAATCATCTTCACCCTTTACTTCTTCCACTTGGAGGATAAATTTTTCATCATGAGTTCACCACTTTAGTAAATAACTACATTTCCCAAGTGCAATAAGTAAAAGAAGCAAAAAAAAACAGAAACGCATAAACCTTCATGAATTGAAAAAGGCATAAAATTGGCTGCACTTATTTCTTGTGACATTTCCATGGAAAACTGGGAATCATTTTAATTTCTGTCTTTGGACAATTAACATACTGAGTCAGATCAACTCTCATGGGACTGTTTTTCTCATTAGTATGAATGAAATGATGATTCTGCAGTGGGCAGCAATCTGCTTCACCACCTTAGAGAGAATGCTGGCAATAAATCTAAACATTTGCCCCACTAACTGGTGTTTGACTCTGGAAATGCTCTCACCCGACTGGAGTGTAAAGGTAAGTGTACACTTGAAAAGAAAAAATAAGAAGTCCTTTCTTACCTCAGTATCAGCAGTCTATTCGTTAATAAGAACTGCTGGAACTCAGCTTGAACTTCTCTTTAACCAGCAGGCACTGATCAAACTCATGAGGGGAACCATTTGATTCCTGCACCACCTGCGCAAGAGGTGCTAATGCCAACCTGAGACCTTAATCACATGTAAAAAATGAGATCAACTCAATACAAAGCAAAGATTGCACCATTTTAATGTAATTCATGGCACAGCTACACATTAATCTGAGGACATATACTGATGTGCGATTATATACGGGATGAGCACAAATAAAGTTACTTAGTCATTGAGATACAAGGAAATCATCCCGGTATGTAGATTTTAAATTGTTTTGTTTTATGAACAATCAACATTTTTGAATTGGAATACTTCTTAGGTTGATTCAAATGGTTCTAAAAAGATATAGAGAGTATTAAGCCAGGTTATTGAAATATTCGAATGATCTTCAGAGCTGTATTTATTTTGTATATATTTCTGATCCTGATGCACAGACTGCAAAAATGTTATAAAGCATATGCATTTGCATTCACCTGGTATTATTTAGCAGACAGCATCAAGATTGGAAATAGGTGCAATTATAACCATTTGTCATTTTCACAATTATAACTGAGGGTGCAATTACTATATGATTAATAATCCTACAGAAGTAGTCATGAATATTTATCAATGAATATTAGCTATAAAGAAATGTTGTGACTTTGGATATTTGAGCTACTTTGAAGACAACCATAGACATGTTTTTGCAATTCATTAAAACTAGTAATTGGCAAAGGTACAGGCCCTTTGCTGCTAGCAGGCAAACAATCTAAATTGAAATGTATTTTTCAAATACAAGTGGGCTTTGGAAATTACATTACATGGCACATGTCATCAATTGTGGCTGCAATCAAGTTAGGTGACTTTTTAAATTCAAAAGTTTCCTAGGGCAGAACAGTGGTGTAGCTATTGGAGCCACTGCCTGACAGTGCCAGATACCTGGGTTCAGTACTGACCTTGGGTAACGTTTATGTGGATTTCCTTTGGGCACTCCAGTTTCCTCCCAAGTCCCAAGATTAATAGGGACTTGATCGCTCTGCCATGCCCCTGGTGTGTAAATGAGTTATAGTTTCTGTGAGGAGTTATTGAGAATGTGGGAAAAGTTTAAAAAATGGAATTAGTGTAGGCTTAGTGTGAAGTGCTGCTTGATAGCCATTGTGAACTTCATAGGTTGAATGGCCTTTTGTCAGTTTGGTATCTGCCTATGACATACGGCTTATATTCAATGACAGCACACTCAACCCTTTGGAAAAAATGGTCCTTAATTTACCAGAAAAAGTTATAGCTCAGTGCCTACGTACGATCTGTAGTTGAGAGAATTGGCAAACACTTCACATTTGGAGAGACTGAGACTATGTAATGAGGACAGAGGGGACAACTTTGAAAGGATATGGGGCCCTGTATTGGACTTCCTTACGGGATGAAGACTGAGGTTTTTTGGTGCGGTGCACCTCTGTTGTGTATGATTACTTTCTGCCTTCATATTTTTTTCACTTTTGCTGCTCAATATTTAATTTGATTTTGCTATGGATGTGGTTTTTGTGGTTGTGCTGCATATTATTTTTTTCTGTTAGCTTTTTTGTTCGTTTTTTCCAAGTCTGTTCACATAAAACAATTAAATATATTTTTTTAAAAAAGAAAAAAAAACAAAAAACAAAATCATGGGTTTCAATGTGCAAAGCGACCTCTTGTATTTTTTTGTATTATAAATAGAAGCACAAAATACTTAGAATGATATTAACATCTTCAAGGCATTTTATGAATTAATTTAATTCTGCTTCTGGCTTTTGTATCTTGATGATAAAAAGCAGACACCTCTTGATTTTCTACTGTTGCATTTACGGAGGTGGCTGCAGTTTTATACCATGGTGCCTTTAAATAAAGTCCCGCTCTCATTTGTGTTCCTGCTACTTCAACTGAATAGTTATGTTGACACAATGCAATAATTTTCAAGGCATTCACATGATCCATCTGTCACTAAAATTTTTGGCCTATTTGTGGTAGCATTTACTCCCACTTAGTACCTTAATTCATTCAATTGCAATGCTCAGTACATATTGTCAAACTAAACTAAGATGACACATCCTACATAATAGGCTGGATTTCCAGCATTACTGGTTACTGTCTTTTTAATGTGTAGTTATTGCCACAACACTTGCCCTTTATTGAACCCTTGTTGACCTTGCTCATCCTTGTTGCAGAGTGGCAGTCCATCACTTTATCAGTAGAATTAATCACCATGATACTACACACACAAAATGCAGGAGGAACTCAGCAGACCAGGCAGCATCTATGGAAAAAAGTACAGTTGACATTTCAAGCTGAGACCCTCCAGCAGAAGTTCCAGCATCTGTAGACTCTCTCTTGTTTGTGATGACCATAAGGCTCTGTTTGTACATGATGGAGATATACAGTCATTTCCTTGGTCCCTTGGGTGATTTTCAACGATAGAAAGAATTAAAGGTGAACACAATCATTAGTTCTGGAGGTCTTCTTCATACTTTGCAGGAAGCTACTGGAAAGTTTCACTTTCTTCTACAAACTCAGACTTCGCTGAGTTTCACACTAACCCCAAGATCTTTTTCTTTTGCAGGGTCTCACTCAACCAGTCAGCACTCAAAGTGTGTTGAGAAATCCCAGCAAAGCTTGTTGAATGTTACTGCTTGAAAGGCCAGTGGATTTCAAGTAGCAGGGGAATTAGCAATGCCGCATGAGAATGGCTTGATTGACGTGCCGGCTGGTTTAAGGTGATGCTGGGGATACCCAGCGGACTATTTACCAGCAGCGGAAGACAAAACAAAGGATGCCACCAAATACCTTATTAATAATTATCAACGGTAGCAAGAGAGAGACGAGCAGTGGCGGAGGTGTAGGCGAGGCATGGTCAGAGGTAAGGTCAAAGCAGAGTCAAGTCAGAGCCAACGCATCCCCAAGAGTGAGGTAAGTCCTGAAGTCTGATTGACTTAAGTACCGGGCCAAATCGTGGCGGTGGGGTTTAGGCCCCAGAGAGCGAGGAATGACCTGAGTTAAGCAACGGGCCAGATTGAAAAGATCAATCTGGGACTGGAGGCAAGTTGAGGACCAGATTCAGCCCTTTTTGGCTCGTTACTTTGTGAAGCTAACTTCGCTCTGCGCTGAACTGAGGCTGTAGCCTGCTCCAGCTGTGATGATGCCTGGCTTGGTGTCCTCTGTAAAATGTCAGTTCTGAAGCTATTTGCTTAATTTTATCATTTGCACAATTTGCTTTTATTCTCCCCCCCCTCTCTCTCTCCTCCCTCTCTCTCATCTCCTCTCTCTCTCTCTCTCCTCTCTCTCTCTCTCTCTCTCTCTCTCTCTCTCTCGTCTCTCTCTCCTCCTCTCTCTCTCTCTCTCTCTCTCTCTCTCTCGTCTCTCTCTCGTCTCTCTCTCTCTCCTCCTCTCTCTCTCTCTCTCTCTCTCTCTCCTCTCACTCCTCTCTCTCTCTCTCTCTCTCTCTCTCTCTCTCTCTCTCTCTCTCCATGCATTGGGTGGGGTGTTTGACTGTCTTTTCTTCAATGGGCTTTTTTGAGGTTTCTGTGTTTTGTGGCTGTCTGTAAGGAGATGAATCTCAAGATTGTATAATGTATACAAACTTTGATAATGAATGTACTTTGAACTTTGTTAGAGTTTAAGATTATCAGATATCAGGGCACAGACCTCTTCCAAGGTCCCCAACTTCCAACCTGTAAAACAGTGGATCAATTCTAGTGGTTATCCGCCTGTTAGTGAATCAATAATTTGGACACATGCTTCAGAATTAAATGCGGAATGTGCATTTTGATTGCGCTTTAAGTAACTAAGGGTCATAACATTCAAAACAGGAGTTCAAAATTAATAACAATCCAGCTTTGAATGGATGACCAATGAAGCAAAGAGCAAGAATTGACCGAAGAGTGATAAACCAGTAAAAACTTGCAGATCAACCATATCTGCAACATGTGTTAAAGCCTTTTTAAAATATTTTTATATTACTTGGACTGAAATCCTTCTATATTCATAGGACTCATTTTAAAAGTTAATGTGGTAAGAGGCCCTAAAAGTTGCATATTAAATTAGCCATAAAGATGTTGGATTATCGAAGCCACTGAATATATCATTACATGCTGCCATGAGCTGGGTCCTGAGACGGCCACATGGAATGTACACCAGTTTCAAGAAAGCCTCATCAATCACTGTTGCAGTCGGAACTTCCCACCTGCTTCAAAAGGAAGATAATTATACCAGTGCTCAAGAAGAGCAGAATGAGCTGCTTCAATGACTGTCACCCAGTTGCATTCCCATCTACTGTGATGAAGTGCTTTGAGAGGTTGTACATGGCTAGAATCAACTTCTGATGAAGCAAGGACTTGGACCCACTGAAATTTGCCTATTGCTACAATATATCTACAGTGGATGCAATCTCATTGGCTTTACACTCAGCCATGGATCACCTTAAGAATAACTATACCTACATCAGGCTGCTGTTTATTGATTACAGATCAGTGTTCAACACAGTCATACCCACGTTTCTAATCAATAAGTTCCAAAACCTGGGCCTTCGTAACTCCTTCTGCAACTGAATTCTTGACTTACTCATTGGGAGTCCACAGTCAATGCAGGTCAGAAGTAACATCTCCCTGCTGACAATCAACACTGACTCACCTCCGGAATGTGTGCTTCCCCATGGCTCTGCTCTTTCTACAGCCAGGCACAGCTCAAATACCATCAATAAATTTGCCAGAGACACAACTGTTGTTGGCAAAAGTTTAGATAGTGACGAGGAGGTGTAGAGGACTGAGAATGATCAGGTGATTGAGTGGTGTCAACCTTGCACTTAACGTCAAAAAAACCAAGGAATTGATTGCAGACCTCAGAAAGGGGAAGTTGAGGGAATATACATTGTATATCAGCAGTGGAAAGGGTGTGCAGTTTCAAATTCCTGGTTATTTGCATTTTTGAATATCTACCTTTATCTCAGGCCCAGCATATTGATACACTTACAAAGAAGGCATAACAGTGGTTATATTTGTTTAGGAGTTTGAGGAGACTTGGTTTGACACCAAAGATTTTTGCAGACTTCCACAAAGAGCATTCTAACTGGTTTCATCTCTGTCAGGTAAGAAGAGGCCACTGCACAGAATTAGCCTCCACAGTATCGAAAGCATATTTAAAAGGCAATGCCTCAAAATGCTGGTATCAATCATTAAGGACCCCCATCATCCAGAACATGCCCCCTTCTCAATGCTACCAGCAAGGAGGACATACAGGAGTCTGAAGACCCACACTCAATGTTTTAAAATCAGCTTCTTCCCCTTGGCCATCAGATTTCTGAATGGACAATGAACCCATGTGCACGACGTATTATTTTTTTGTTTTTGCTCTCTTTTTACACTACTTATTAATTTTATTGAATATATATTTCTTACCATAATTTATAGTTTGTTTTATTTTTATGATGAATGCAATGTACTGCTGCCACAGAACAAATTTCACGGCATGTGCCAGTAACATTAAACCTGATTCTGATTCTGATTCTAGCCCTATGTGAACTAATCTGGAATAACCCAGAGGCCTCTAACAAACCATCGAGGATACTGATATAAATTTTAAACCTTTCGAACAAATGAGATTAGGATGTCCATCAATCAGGTTTCACTTCCCTGCGTACTTAGGTCACGAACAGCAGATGTGGACTTCTAGGGCCAGATTCCTTCATTTTATCAGATACCACACATGGAGAAAGGTTGAATCCTCTTTAAGCAGACATTGCAGGGCCAGTTTTTTTGAAGTTATATTGCAGGTGTCCTGATGGATGCATTTATGTGGAATATCAGTGGACATGTCAGCCCTTGAATCATAAGCCTTATATTATAGTACTTAGACAATGCATTGAAGCCTAACAGTATAGTGCAGGTGGCAGAATAATAGCAATATGTTACACTGTGTACAAGAATCATGCTCTGTTTCAAGTATTACTTTGAGATTGGTGCATATGTAAAGCTTTCATTGAATTCATTTCTACTCTTATTTGATCACTTCTATAGCAAGTATTTTCCTATCTAGATTTCTTATAGTTTTGTACTACTTAAAATTAATAACCAGTTTTTCATGATATATGTAAATAATGACTAATACTTCAGCTTTTTCTTTCATTTTCATCATCATGGATTGTTTGATTTGCTGTTTCTATTTGAAGCTTCGATGTAATTTTCTGATTGGAGCAAAATAAGTTGGTATATTTTTTTAAGGTGAATCAAAATTGTTGGTATTTTTATGATAATAAAATCATTTACAAAAGAGATTCAGCAGATGCTGGAAATCTTGAGCAATGTAACTCCTTCCCTTCTGGTCCTGATGAAGGATCTCAGCCCAAATCATTAGTTGTTTATTCTTCTTCATAGCTGCTGCCTGGCTTGCTGAGATGCTCCAGCACTTTGTATGTGTTCATTGAAATCATCTGTCCATTTGCTTGGCAGTTTCTTTCAACTCAAAACCAAAATTTTCTTGACTGCTTTATTTTTTTCCAGAAAAACTGAAGTTGTTTTACATCCAAAATATAGAACATACAACATAGAAATCTACAGCACATTACAGGCCTTTTGGCCCACAATGTTGTGCTGACCATGTAACCTACTCTAAAGACTTCCTAGAATTTCCCTTGCGCATAGCCCTATTTTTCTAAACTCCATGTACCTATCTAAGAGACTCTTAAAAGACCCTATTGCATTCCCTTCCACCACTGCCACTGGCAGTGCATTCCACACACCCACCATTCTATGTGAAAAACTTACCCCTCATATCCCTTTTGTACCTATTTCCAAGCACCTTATAACTAAGCTCTCTCGTGGTGGTAGCCATTTCAGCTCTGGGAAAAAGCTTCAGCCTATCCACACGATCAATGCCTCTCATTCTATCAGGGCATGGATTGAGAATAAGAGGTCAGTTATTTAAAACAGAGTTGAGGAAGAGCTTCTTCTCCCAGAGAGTTGTGGAGGTGTGGAATGCACTGCCTCGGAAGACGGTGGAGGCCAATTCTCTGGATGCTTTCAAGAAGGAGCTAGATAGATATCTGATGGATAGGGGAATCAAGGGATATGGGGACAAGGCAGGGACTGGGTATTGATAGTGAATGATCAGCCATGATCTCAGAATGGCGGTGCAGACTCGAGGGGCCGAATGGTCTACTTCGGCACCTATTGTCTATTGTCTATTGTCTATTGACACCTCTCACCCTCCGTCACTCTAAGGAGAAAAGGCCAAGTTTATTCAACCTGTTCTCATAAGGTATGCTCTCCAATCCAGGCAGCATCCTTGTGAACCTCCTCTGCACTCTCTCTATAGTATCCACATCCTTCCTGTAGTGAGGTGACCACAACTGAATACAGTGCTCCAAGTGGTGTCTGACCAAGGTCTTACATAGTTGTAACATTCCCTCACCTCTCTTAAACTCATGATTGATGAAGGCCAACACACCATACGCCTTCTTAACAACACTGTCAACCTTGTGCAGCAGCTTTGAGTGCCCTATGGACCCAGACCCCAAGATCTTTCTGAACCTCCACACTGCCAAGAGACTCAAACTGAAAGTATCAATAATTGTAGAGATCATGTCAGTATAAATAGATTTGCCCGTTAACTTTGCCATTTTGCTTTTTAATCCCTTTTTGCTGTTTTTACTTCAAGCCCTTAGATTGTCCCAAAAAGTTGCTACTTTTATTCAGAGCTTTGACTTTCATCTGAAGTCAGATTCTGCAAGAATGCACGAATGTACATTGCAATCAACTTCTCAGGAGAATCTACAGAAAAAAATCCATCCTAGACAGAAAGAAAGTCCTTAACAGTTACTACTCTGCTTTTCTCCTTAATTGACCAAACACAATGTTTAAAAGCTTAATTCCAGCAAAGATTTAATTGTATATTTTATTTCAGTTACATTGAATGTGGCAAAGGAACATAAGCATATTGACATTTTAATATGTCACACTATTCTGGTCAAATATGCCAAGGTTATAACTGCCCAAATTGTAAACGATTATTCACTTTCCATTCTTGTTTTTATTCAGTAATACATTATCACTTTAAATGATCAACATGTTAAATTAATTAATTAATTAATTAATAGATTTCACTAAAAGTTAGATTAAAACAATTAATATTTCTTCTCTTAGAAAGCATGTTAGTGAAACAGAGGGATTGCACCATTTTAAAGTTTGTATAAACAGCTACCAAGTGCAAGTGATATGCTAATTAGTCAGCATTGCATAGATTATAACCACAACCTTTGTATACTGAATTTTTATAATAACAAGAAAAAAATCTAAAATCATTTTGTAGTTATCAAGTTTGTAATCAAATAAATACTTTGGCGCCTATTATCTCAGGTTAGTGATCTTTTCTGAGGTAATTTCTGGAACAATTTACAATTAACAAGATTTGTAGATACTGGCAGAAAACAGCAGTTGAAAATGTAATCATTACCATTATTTTCCAAGAATTTCATGATGTTTAAAATATAATTAATTGAAACAGAATCTTGTTTATTTACTGACTCAAAGGCATGGTTGCACAATGAGTTTGATTTACAGTATATACACACACTCAGTACCTCTTGCAGATAATATAGTGGCCACTGATCTTCTGCTGTTGTAGCCCAATCACTTCAGGGTTCAATGTGTCGTGCAGTCAGAGGTGCTCCTCTGCATACCACTGTTGTGATGCATGGTTATTTGAGTTACTATCACATTCCTATCAGCTTGAACCAGTCTGGTCATTCTCCTCTGACCTCTTATTAACAAGTCATTTGCACCCACAGAACTACCATTTAGGGGATTTTTTAAATTTGTTTTTCAGGCGCTTCTCTGTAAACTCAAGTGACTGTGTGCATGAAAATTCCAGATCAACAGTTTCTGAGTTACTCAAACCACCCCATCACCAAAAAATCATTCCATGGTCTAAGTTACTTAGATCACATTACTTCACTAGGATGATGTTTGATATAAACAACAATGGAACTTCTTCACTATGCCTACAGGCTTTACTGCACTGAGTTGCTGCCATATGAATGGCTGATTAGATATTTGCATTAACAAACAGGTGTACAGGTGTACCTAGTAAATATTCACTGAGTGCATGTGGCTGACAATATTTAATATGCTAAATGGAAATAGAATTACTTAGGAACAAGTTACAAGAAAGAATTCATTTTTTTTTGTTGATAGTTACCGAAGTGCATCCAGATTCATAACCAATATGCACCCACTGTCATTCCTACTTTTCCCATTGTCAATGAGGTCCAAACAACGGGGAAATATATTAAACCTCAGAATTTCTCTTTTATGCCGAAAACAGAACCCTTCTCCCTTCACTTCATTCCACTGGCAAAACCAAAACATCATTACAGCTGTATCGTGAGTTTCTAAAACATATGTCTTGATACTGCCTGACCCCAGGAGCATCCTCTGCTGTGCAGAAGCTTAGCACTGCCTCCTGGCTCTGCAAGTCGTCACAAGTCCCTTCTTTGGTACTGACCTCACCATCCCAAACTGATACAATGCAAGTATTCATTCTGTGTATCATTATCCTCCAAAAAAGGCCACAAATGGAATAAGTAAGCTCAATATGATTGATAAAGGTGGTAGTATCGGATAATAAGAACAAATTTTGTCCTTTTCCTTTCACTATAATTGATTTGTCCCAAGTAAAACTTTTGCCCATTGTTTTGTAACAATTTCTTCTCTGACTCACTACACTGTATCATTACCATTGGTTTATTAAGATAAAGGTAATACATTTCAATTTCTTTCTAGCATTAAGATATTGCTGTTCATAACTGCTTTAACCTACACTGTGCAAGATAGGAAAGGTGTGCACTTCAGCTTTCAGAACAAACGTTGAAAATAGTGCCACAAAATCTCCAAATGTTGTGCCTCATCATTTGTGCAAGCACTCATTAAAAAGTGAACTTGTTGATATGCTGCAGGGGGTCAAGAATTTAAGTTTGAGTCCAGAAAATGCTATAAAATGAAATACGGTATAAACTGAAGCAGCTTGGGAAGTACTTAAATTTGGGCATATGCACTGAACTGTCCCAAATCTGCAATATGAGAGTTACCACTAATATTTTATTATATTACATCTTGTCAACGGTTCAGGCACATAATTATTTTTCTTAGTTTTACTCACCTCAAGTGAGTTGAATAAAGAGTCATATGTTTTAGTATTTCCTTCTTTTTCATATAAATAATTCTGGAAATTATTTTCCTAAGAAAAGCAATGAAACACATAAATAAATCATTAAGCAGGAAAAGGTTAACGCCATCATAAGAGGTCTAGATTTTAGAATAAACAACAGGCAGCCAGTTTTTCTCCCCTTCTTAACATGGTAGCAATAAAGTATTTGTATAACATTTGTATCAAGGTTAATATTTCATACCAAGGTTAATATTTCCATTGCAATAATCTGCTGCAACTCAGTCAGCCGGAACAGATTCTATTAAAAGGCAACCAGATCAACACAATTCTTCCAGAAAATCCGAAAAGTAGAAAGGAAGCAAATAATATAATCTGCAAATTGCCCGAAAATAACCAGTAGCATTAAGGTTTACCTTACGCTTGAGTCCCTATAATTGCATCAATGTGGCAAATTAATTTTAAAGAGAAGAACGGTTTTTGAAATTTTTTGAAGTATTTTTCAGTTCAGGAAAGGGCATTCATTATACTGAAAAGCAACTTGAATGTGAATGTGATACTATTTTTGTTTTTAAATCTTCAATTTCTACCCAGCAGTTCTATTTGCACTTGGAAATGTTGGGCTGGATTGTTGCTAATTCTGCCAGTGCCTCATGTTTGCTCCCTGAGAGCACTCCAGTGTTTTGCAGCTGTGCAGGTCCAACTGAACTCAAGAACCTAGTGCTGCAGCTGTTCCAGGAGACAGTGCAGAACACAAGCAGTGACCAGTCGTCAGGCCTTAGTACCAGAGGTGACATTTGCATCAGAAAGCCATTCCAACAATTTTAAAATGGTACTCTGGTCATAGCTGCTGTAAGAGACCATTTGTGAAGTGTATCCAGATCCTTGCCTTCAGACCGTTTGGAATTATAGTCTCCTACCCTTCCCTATGGCCCTCTTGAATCACTTTGGACCGAAGCTCCTTCTCGGCAGCTCCTTTCTGTAGAGACCCAGGTTTTTGTCCCAGTAATAATGAATGGATAAAGATAGGCTGCCAGATCAAGAGAGTGTGTGACTTGGAAGAGAAGACATTGCATGAGCTGATGTTCTTGTCTTTCTAGGTGATAGATTTCACTATTTATAGAGGTGCTTCAATGTGCTGGCTGCGGAGGGCTCTCTGCAAAGTGATGGACGAGGTTCTAATCAAGAGGCCGGCAGGTCCTGCATGCTGTCAAGCTTATTAATGGGTTGTTGGAATTGCATGCACCCAGACAAGTGGAAAGTATTTACTACCACTGTTGACTTGCAACTTGATTAAAGCTAAATGTACTGAGCAACGTAAACACAGCTTTCCCCCATTTTCCAACATAGATGATACTGAAGCCATATCAGCCCACCAATATAATATCATTTCCCCACTCTCATAGAAGATTCCTTATAAAGTATAATACATTACAAAGATAAATAAAGCTCTGGATGTGATTATCAGAGATGGATTAATTTAACATCTTCACATGGAAAGATGGAAAGTTGTGACAGGGACAGAATCACAAGAGATGCTGACACCAAAATCGAACCTCCAGACTTAGAACAGGAATGCAGAGCTGCCATAGCTGTAAGGTAGTTAAACTCCACCTTTCTAAACAAGGATTCAAAGTATTGCAGTGCAAATAATTCACCTGCCTCGCCACATACGATTGTACAAGAAACTTGGTCTCCAATGAAATATGTAGGCAATAATGTTTTTGCACTGTGGTCTCAAAGGAATGTTGTCTCTTTCAGCTGTATCCACGATGGCTGGTATGACAATTAAACTTGATCTGATTTGATTGATTGATTTGATAACAGCTTACTTTGCAGAAATCTAATGTTCTAACATTACAAGCATGATTTAGTATCCATTCCATGATTCCTATTTCTAACAGTAATTTGACTATTGCTGAACCCATAGATTGTTTGTAATTTGTCTGCACACCTTTATTAATATACTATGTTACATCTCTAAAAATTGTAGAATTACGAGTAACTATTCAGCCCTTTTATTCTGATGTGCCCATTGTTTGTAGAACTCAATCACACAATTCTACTTTGAAAGAATCTACGCATCAAGTGATTTTTTTTCATGTGGCTCTGTTACATTGAAACTTCTCAGTTTTTTTTAAAATCAAGCTCTACCAGTACATGAGGACTAAACACACCAGGGGTAAATCTGTGGTATTGTATTTGATGGAGAGGGATAAAGGTTGGAAGGGGAGAAGAGTAGTGATTGCAGGAAGTTCATCGCAGGAAATTGTAGGAGACTGAATGCCAGACCATCAAGTTGCCTCTATTATTCAGCTATATGATCATAGGAAACCTGATATTGTAGTTCCCCAAGCAGAGTGTGTAATTTCTATTTGTTAAGATGGCATTGCAATTATGGAAATAAGGGAATTGAACACAGGGGTATTTCTGTATATAGCAGACAGACTGGTCAGGACTCAGAACAATGTGGCTTGCCGTTCAGGTAAGAAGCTCACCCTTTCCAGGGAACTTAAAGATGGGGCAATAAATGGTCCCCTTGCCCTCAAGAAAATGGCAAGGAAATAAAAGCTGTGGAATCAGAGTGAGTTGCAGTGTGCTTTTATTATAACACCAGCTTCAAGTTGACTCGGTATTCCTCTGAAAGAGAATTCAAGATTGACTTGCAGTGAAGGACTTGGCAAATACTGCAAGAATCATGTGAGGACTGAAAATTGTCTCGAGAGTGTTCAGAGTTATGACCCACTCACCCTGAAAAGGTTAATTTTTAATTTTTATTGGTAAGTTTTCCTGCATTTCATGTGATTCAGTAATTCTGCCTTTCAAGCCAAAAACAATTCTGCCTGAAAGGGATACAGATATTTGAAATATGCAAATAAAAGTTACTCAAGAGACATCAACACAACTTTACATCTCTTTTCATTGGAAATCTTACCCCAGATACAATCATTATGCTTATTTGTGAACTGAAAAATTTTGACAGCATGCACTTACAATAATCCCATCTGGTAGTGCATTCAGTACTGAGAAGTTCAAACTGGTTCACAACCACACCTGTCTCCCTCCTAGACCTCATAATAACCCAGAGACCGACAGGGGATTATCTTGATTGAGGACACGTTGACTTAAATGTTTCAAATTTTAAAGTTTTTTTATTTTTAATGTAGTTCATGAGAAATAAGAGTGAATCAGTGTAATTGAAACAATATTTTAGATCCATATTCCAAAGAAGGGTCAGTGAAGGTAAACCTGCCTTCCTCCTTTGAACATTTATTTGTTCCTGCTTGGAACCACTGACTTTAATAACATGAATACAGCCATTTCCTTGTACACTGCTGCACGTTGTTTCCTGACATATTTCCAGCATTCTTTGCTTTTATTTCCTTTACAATACCCAGTTAGGTTCTGTTCAGAAGTGTTCATTCCCATATCATCAATTGTGCAAAATCATATCAAAGGTTTTACTTTATTTGAAATATCAAGTAATCAAAATATATTGGAAGTGCTCAGCAGGACAGGAGCCTTTATGAAGGGAGAAATAGTACTGCAAACTTTCAACAGAACTAGTGCATATCAGTGGATGTAAGCACTAAATCAGAGGAATGGTGTTAGGTGTGACCACAAGACTATAAGACATGAGAACAGAAGTAGGCCATTTGGCCCATCAAGTCTGCTCAGCCATTCAATCATGACTGATTTATGTTCCATCCCATCCCCATAACTCTTCATGCTTTCTCCCCGTAACACTTGATTCCCTTACTAATCAAGAACCTATCAACCTCTGCTTAAAATATACCCAATGACCTGCCCCTCCACAGCCATCTGTGGCAAGGTATTCTACAGATTCAGAACCCTCTGGCTAAAAAAAAATTCCTCCTTATCTTTGTTTTAATGGAGCATCCTTATATTCTGAGGCTGTGCTTATTCGCTCTAGACTCTCCCACAGCTGGAAGCATCCTCTCCACATTCACTCTATTGAGGCCTTTCAATACTCGGTAGGCTTCAATGAGATTCCCCTTATTCTTCTAAACTCCAGTGAATACAGGCCCAGACTCATCAAATACTCTTCATGCATCAATGCTTTCATTTTTGTTAAACTCCTCTGGATCCTCTCCAATGCCAACATATCCTCTCTTAGATATGGGGTACAATATCCCAAATGTGGACGAACCAATACTTTATAAAGCCTCAGCATTACATCTTTGCGTTGTTATCCTATTCCTCTGAAAATAAGTGCTAATATCACATTTGCCTTCCCTGCCTCCAACGCAACCTGCAAGTTGGCCTTCCTGCACTAAGACTCCTAAGTGCTTTTGCAGGATTTACAATGAGAAGCTATTGTGTTGCACAGAGTCCTGATGGTCAGTCTGGAGCAAACTTCAGTGAGGAATTTCTTGCTACTTGACTTGGAATCCACCCAAAGTAAGAGCTTGGTCCAGTGAGGGTGAGGGTGAATGCTACTTTGATCTTTACTACAGCTGGTTCCGACACTGTTTTCTAGCCGCTTTTGTGACCAGGATCTTCATTACTTTCTTCTTTGAGATGTGCAGTTTCCCCAAGAAGAAGACATCTTCCTAAAATTCCTTCATGAAAAAGACCACGATGAGTCCTTTTCTCCTCCCATCCCTAGCACGTTGAATTACTTCTTCCCCAATGTCTGGAACTTATAGATTTTGAAGTTGTTCTTCAAAAACAGAATCAGTACTTGTTAGCAATCATCTCTCCTACAAATCTAACAGCATCTATGATGCCAGTAATTGATAATCTCATTAAATCAGTCCTCTAAGACTGGAGGAATATGGTGGTTTTGATATTTTTTTGATAGGGTTTTGATATTTCTCACTTTTAAGTGCTTGGTTCTTTGTGTGAGGCGAATATAAGACCACATCACAGATGCCATAAGTATACAGCTCTTACAATCATGTCAATTGCACAATAATTGTCCTAGTGCAAGACGAATATGTGCATGCTTTGCACACCAACATATGAATGAAACAACACCTGTATTGCACAAGTAACTGGTTCAATGTTTGAAGCAATGATGCTAATCGTTTTTTCTTTGTTTCACCATCTCATTTACAAAGAAATTCAAGCTAATAGGCCTGTAATTTCCTGATTCTGAATTATTACTCTTTTAAAATCTTAGCAAAGTAGGGCCTCTCTCAAGCCCATGAGAACATTCCTAAATACCAACATCCTGTGAAGTATATGAACCAGGGGCTTAGAGACCTCAGCTCCAGTTTCTTTAAGCACTACCATTTGAACATTTTTGGTGCCAAGTACCCGATTTGTTTGGGGATCAGACCTAAGTCTCCATCCACTCTGACACTTTCAGTATAAAGTATAAGCCCTAACCTTCATTGGTTATCTCAATGTCATTTGCTGCAGTAAAACTTGCATTTAAAACTCTATAATATCATGAGACCCCTCTGCTGAGGATAAATGTCCTGTAAAATTTGTAATGGCCTTTAGCCTCTTAATGTTGCTAAGGAAGATTTTGCCGTGGTTATTACAATTACCAACTCTCTTCCCAGATGTTCTTTAGACTGAGCTGATAGCAAGTTTTATTGCTTTTAGCTGAAATTGATAGCTCTCCTTATTCTCCTCAGGGTTGCATCTTTTAAGCCCATGAAAATATTTTTGCTGAACTTTAATTTTCTTTGTGCAGGATATATTAAGCAATTAAGCTTGTTTTACCATAGGCACTTATTTTAACTACTGGGGCTGATTGTCTTCTTTTTACCCTTTGCTAGCGATGACTCTAGTTGATCCTAGTTGAACAGACCAGGAGAAGGCTTCTGTTATCTTGGGAAATCTAGCCCACTTGAATTCCAGTATTATCTCAGCATAACATTTTTAAAATGTATGCACAAATGTCTTTGGCATTGAATTTGAAACCAATGCCTTCTATTTCAAATGCATTGAAGGAAGTAAATCTCAGATATTTGTCAGATGTGTTCAGAACAAATGCTAAACAGATAGATGTATATACGTGATTTTCAGAAATCATTATGCTATTCCATGACTTTTTTGATGCAATTCATACACACACAACCTGATTGATTGGCTGTAGTGGGAGGGGGAGTTCTCCAGTAAGAACTATTTGCTGATCTGTTTACTAATCCTGAAGTATGTCTCTTTCCTCCTACTGATATCAATAGCTCACATTAATTTTTATACATCTTATACCACCCTGATTCTAAAATGCTCCAATCCATCTTTGCTGATCTGACAAAAACAAAATCAGTTTACGTGGAATAGAAACTATTTTTTTTCATGGAATATATGGCACAGGTGATTTTGTACATGGCAATGGAGACCTTACATCTTATTTGAAGAAAGCCTCGTAAAATGTTGATCTTGTAACAGGTGGTACTTGACCTAGGAAGTGTACTCCATGCCAAAAATAAGATTGGAGGGGAATTCAATTATGAGTTCAATATAAAAAATTGATAATGCTTCAGTTTTTCCCAGTTTTTCCTAGATCTATCTTTCTCATCATAGTGAACCAAACATTTTGGGCACTATACACATTACTCAGAAAGGAAAGACTATGTAAGTGGTGGTTACAACCCAGTTGATCATAAGCAAAGCTCTCCCCATCATTGAGTACACTCACATTGAGCACTAGCATGAAAAGCAGCATCCATCATCAAAGACCCCACACCTTTCAGCCCATGCTCTCTTCTCAGGCAGGAGGTCAAAGGAAGCCTTAGATCCCACACTACCAAGTTCAGAAACAGTTATTATAATACAACCCGCAGGCTCCTGAACCAGTGTGAATAACTTCACTCACCAGAACCTTGCAATGATTCAATGACTGCCAGACTCACTTTACAACTCATGTTCTCAGTCTTATCTTTTATTTGCACAATTTGTCTTCTTTTGCATATAATTTTTGTTCAGTTTTCATAAATTCTATTGATTTGTTTATTTTCCTGTAAACGCCTGAAACAAAATGAATCTGGAGGTAGTACAGGTATATGGCAATATAGACATAATTTTATAACAAATTTACTTTGAACTTTATATTATAATCTCACTATAACATACCACTATCACTGGTTCCTTAATGAACTCATATTCATAAAACCTCAGGGCTGCTCCTGGCAAGGAGATTATTTAGGCCATACCATCATTTTGGGAGAGAGTTGCCCACTACTACCTCCTCTCCCTACTTAGTGTTTCCCTTCACCTGCATGGGAGCCTTTTCAGCTACTGCATTGTGGCTGCTTTTATACATTGAAATGCTTCTCTGAGGTCAATGTGGCACTAATCAATCTCAGAAGAACGCTGCAGCTGGGAAACAGGCACGTACGACTTCACCGTGTGATTCAGAGTAACAGCGACCCCAACAATGCTTTAGCCAGGTTTCTCAACATTTGAGATTCACCCTACAAAATGCTAGTGGTGCACCTACCAGCTCTGTTAAAATCATCAAAACAAAAGACGTTCTTTAATTTCTAAGCAGACTTCTAAGACAATCAGATGGAAGCAGACACATGTCTTTGGAGATCAATTCAGCCTCCGGTGAGATGACCAACCAAAATAAGGCTTTTTTTGTGAAACCACACAGTGATATTCACCATGATCAAGGAATAGCAACATGAAAAGATTCAATTGCTAAAAAAAATGCTTAACAAAAAGCTTTCATGGTGTTCTTCTGATTTTCGATAGTAATCATAAAAAAGATGGTTAGACCTCTGGGAGAAACGTTGTCAATGGTTAACCAGTTTTCAAGTTTGGTGCCACTTCTCTGACAATCCCATTGGATACTTGAAGAAACTGTGGAAATTTTCTCCACATCATAATTTTCAGAATGCCATTTGGCATATTTATTTTGCCGGTTGTAAATTCATGAAATTATTTAATTAAAATATTTAATGGTTGCTCAGCATAACTTCATAAATGAAGCTAGCAATAAGACCCAAAGGGGGAATTTGTGCAGTATAAATAGGAATCATTGCTAATAGACTTCTTGTGTTGTCTAGGTCCGTATTACATCATCAGGACAAATGTTGTCCTTCTAGTGAACTGATAATTGGGCCAGCAGTAAGTTTGTCTGGGACCCCAAAAAAATGACCACAAATAAAAGTGCTTAGTAAACTATGTGTTTTGCACCATGGTCACAAATCATTCCTTGATTTCAAAGCATACAACTCAACAATAGCAGTATTTAATCCTCTTTTAAAACTTAAGTGGAGATGGTGTTTGGTGAAGGTTCCAGTTTCACCTCAGTGTACACTATCCTTCACAAACAGAGGATCAAGTTTGAACAGCCGCCCTATATGCCCTGCTGCTCAGAAATGGTTTACTAAGGCAGAAGTCCACATTTCCCAGTCATACAGAAGCCCAGAGATCAAAGTGTTTGCAACAGTTCTACCGAAAGGTTACCAAGAGATCATTGCTATATATGCATGTGTGTGTGTTTGCATGTAACTGTGAGGGAACAGTAGAGATCATTGTGTAAACTCATTGCTTTTAAAATAACTTGTTATCAGATTGATCACCCTTATCAGGTCTCAGGTCCTTGGGGTCAAACCAAGGTTTTCATTAAAAGAAGTTTCCTCGGCCTATTCTTTGGACATTCAATTTTATCAATCGAACATTGACCAGAAGCAATTAACTCCATATAAGTGCAAATCAGGACCAAATCACTGTCTGCAATAAATTGCAAATCTCTTTTGGGCAGAGCATTTGTATTTGGCTGTTATCTCTTATCCCCCCTGCTAATCCCCTTTAACTTTTTTTTTAGAAATACAGCATGTTGAAATCTCTTTCATTCAAATACATTGTAACATACTTGGATAATAAGCAGTAGTTCAGAACTCAATGACATTTGTTCATTAATTCCAACATATGTTGATTAATTACATTCTGACCAGACAGTGTTCAAGTTAAAATACATATATTAGACTGCAGCGACGAACGAGCTTTACAAATTGTGGACAACGTTGGAGGCCTGTTCCAGGAAATGCCAGTGGCTCAGTGCTGTTCTCACCCAATACATCAATGCTTGATTGAACTAACTCTTATATCCACATACTCAGTGATTCTCAAAATTGACCGCAGTTATTTAAATAGTAAACTGAAAAGTAATCTGATTTTGCAGCTGGTTAACTAATTCACTATATTTAAAAATGGTGGGGCCATGGTGTACATTGTCAATGTACCAGAGACTGGGTCTTCATTTTTAGCTAAGCAGAAAACTGTAAGGAACTTTTATTTAAGAAAGGTAACACTTAAGAATATAAAAATTGGTAGACTATTCAGCCCCTTAAGACTTCTCTGTATATGAACAAGATAATAATTCATATGCACATCACCTTTGGGTTTTTGTTCCAGTCATGGTTTACTGGTGTAGAACACTGCACTAATTTCATTAGAGTGGATCTTGAATTCACTTCAGAATAGTTTAACCTTAACTTTGCTGTTGGTTACAGTATAAGAGGAAAGAGTGGATAAGATTTAGATTTAGAAGGGTCAAATATCGCTGTGATGATTGTATGCTCTAGTATCAATTGTTTGGTGATAATAAAGTAAAGTAAGCTGCCCCAATGATGATTGACTGGTGACACTCACATCCATTGTATTGAAGTACTCTGAGAAGTTGGTTATGACAAAAATTAACACCTGCTTGAGCAAGGACTTGGAATCCCTGCCATTTTCCAACTGCAGCAGCGGGTCCCTAGCTTTCCATTGGCTCTCCGCTCTGCTTTGGAATACCAAGACAACAGGAAAGTGCAGGGCAGGCTGCTATTTATAATACTATCATCATCTTAATACATATTAATAGTATTAATCACAAATCATCTAAACCTGGGCCTCTGTATCCTCGCTCTGCAACTGAATTGTCAACTTCCTCATTGGGAGACCACAGTCAGTACAGATCTCCTTACTGATGATCAATACACTGCTCTTCTCTCTCTACTCTCATTACTGACTGGCCAAGCACAGCTCAAACACCATATATAAAGTGGCAGATGATACCATCATTATTGCTAAAATTTCAGATGGTGACAAGGAAGCATACGGTAATGAAATAAATTGTCTGGTTGAATAGTGTTTTAAGAATAATCTTCCACTCAATGTCTGATTGGCCAAGGAATTGTTGTGGGTTTCAGGAAAGGTAAGTCAGGAAAACAGGTGCAAATCCTCTTTGAAGGGCCAGTAGTGGAAAGGATGAGCAGCATTAATATATCAGAGGATCTGTTCTGGGCCCAACAGATAGATACAATCATGAAGGCCTGCCTGCGGGTTTACTTTGTTAGGAATTTGAGGAAATTTGGTATGTCACCAAAGTCTTGCAAATTTTGATAGATATATGGTAGAAAGTATTTTGACTAATTGTATGACTGCCTAGTACAGAGTCCCCAGTGCACAAGATCACAAGAGACTGTAGAATCAGCCAGCTCCATCAGGAGCACAACACTCCCAACCATTGACAACACCTTCAAGAAGAGGTGCCTCAAGAATATGGCATCCACCATTAAGGATCCTTGCCTTCTTCTCAATAATACCATCAGTGAGGAGGTGCAGGAGGCTAAATATCCACACTCAAGGACTTTGGAACAGCTTAAAGTCACAGAGACTTCCACACTAGCCTCCAACAAGGTCCAAGAGAATGGCTTGTCAGACTTGGGGATTTATCTGTGCTAATTTGTCTCAAGACAGCAAACATCTTCCCCCTCTGTAATCTGTATATGGTTCTTGACCTCACTGCTGCTTTGTGTCTTTCTCCCTAGTAAACACAGATGCAAGAAATGCATGTAAGATCTCCCCTATCTTTTTCAGCTCCATGCATATATGACCACTCTGATCTTCCTTACTGTCCTCAGATTTTTGAACAGTTCGTGAACTCATGAACAGTACTTCATTATTTCTTTTATTCACTATTTATTTTTGTAATTTACAGCAATTTCATTTCTTCGCACTGTACTGCTGCCCCACAAAAAAAATTCACATCATATAAGACAGTAATAATAAACAATTGCTTAATCTGATTCTTTCCACCGGATGGTGACTGATCTACACATAGTGAGGTCAGTTTTTGTAAGTGATCGACAGACAAACTGGTTATTATCTGAATGGGCTGTTGGAGACTGCCATCAAATACAAATTAAGTATGTACTTAATCTTTCTATTAACTACTAGTCTATAACTTAATTGTATTCTACTCGAGATATTTCTTCTGATCTATGGTCACAGCCTGTAATTTCATTTTAAAAAACTATCTAACCAAATTGGCGATATGTGATCTGAAGAATTCGGTGAGCTTGGCTTTTGGATGTGCAGGTATGGTATTGCCCAGGCAGAATTTAAGCCAGAATTTTAGCATCGAGGCTCAGAGCAGAAAACAAACTGGTGTTCAGCCCCACTGATCTGTGCAGATGTAAGCATCAAAGCCCAAGAACAGAAAATGAACAGGCTCATTAATCCGCCAAGATCTCCCACCTGCGCCCATTCTATCTGATTGTGTTTGATCCATCTCCTTCTCTTCTCACTATTACAATCAGGTGGAAGGTGCAGGAGTCTTGGGTCCTATGCTGCCAGCTATTGCTCTGCAGCCTTCGAGTTCCTGCACTGGCTTCATTCACCTCAGAGCTGAACTGTGGGCTCACTTCCAGGGAATCTGCAGCTCACGTTCCATGTATTAGTTGTTTATTAATTTTATTATTTGCACAATTTTTCTTCGCTGCACTTGGGATGTTTGTCGGATTTTGTTGTGTGTAGTGTTTTGTGGATTCTATTGTGTTTCTTTGTTTTGTGGGTGTCTGCAAGAAGATGAATCACAAAGTATACATAAGTTGGTAATAAACATGCTTTTGAACTTTTTGACTTGAATATGAAGAGGGAAATCTCTTCCAACAATGGTCTCCTTTAAATTCCATATACACTGAGTTTCTTCTTTATTAGTTAGACCTGTAAACATGCTCATTTATCCAAACATCTAATCAGCCAATCATAGGCAGCAATTCAATGCATAAACACATGTAGACATGGTCAAGAGGTTTCCTTGTTCAGGCCAAACATCAGCATAGGCATGAAATGTGATCTACGTGACTTTGACTGTTGGCACCAGATGGAGTAATTTAAGTATCACAGAAACACTGATCTCCTGGGATATTCATGCATACAGTATCTAGAATTTACAGAGAATGATGCATAAAAACAAAAAAAATCATCCAGTGAGTGGCAGTTCTGTGGGTGAAAATGCCTTGCTAATGAGAGAGGTCAGAGGAGAATGGCCAGACTGGTTCAAGCTGACAGGAAGGCAACAGACACTCAAATAACTATCTCAAAGTGTGTCATTTGGTGACCAGCATTTTCAGGGGAAGAACGAGTGTTCCAAAGTGAGTGTAGGGAAGTTGGTTGGCCATCTCTAAGGTCTGTAATCTCCATTGAACTCCATGAGGTGGTGCACCTGACTGATGATTGCCCAGACTGGCAAAGAGGAAAATTGCAGGATTGTTGTCCTCTCTATTTGTTGGCATTGCTCTAATACCATCCCTATTTGAAACTGAATGGAGATTTCATGATTCTCCATTGGCAAGGAGTTACAATGGTTGATTCCCAGAATGTCTGCTCCGAACCTAATTCAAATCTCTTCCTGCAACTCCTACCTAAAGATTGTGCCAGGTGAACTGGAACATTTGATTATATAGTGTTCTATTTTGTTTTGTTTCATTTATGATTCATTTATTTTTATTTTAATAATTTAATTTAATAAAATAGCAAAGTTACTCCAAACTCTGGAGTAGATTTGTAATAGTATTTGTTTATATGAGGCAAGAGAAGACCATTTGGTTCATCAGATCTTTGCTATCTCTTAGCAGAGCAATCCCATCAGCCTTATTCCCCCTCCTTGTTCTCCTTTATACCTGCAGCTTATTCCCTATCACATAAATTCCATGCCCAGAAAATCATAGTTTCTTTGAATCATTTGCTACTTATGCACTCAAAGAAGCATTTACAACAATTAAGCCACTTGCACCTCTTTGAGACATAGATGAGAATGGAGCACCAATAAAAACCTATCCTCTGGCGAGAAAATACAAAGTCCCCAACACCCAATGTCAGTATCGAACCCAGGTCCCTTAGACTGTAAAGCAGTAGTATCATATCACTGCGCCAAATGGTGTGTGAACTCAAATCTTGAAGTGCACAGCAATTTTCATGAGGCCAGTGGTAATCCACAAGTATTACCTAATAAGGGAAAATCAAGCAAACGTTTGATAGGAGCTAGCCTGGAGATGTCCAGAACATCATCATCACCACCAAAATGTTACTACAGTAGAAGTAAAACTTCAAGGAAAACAATTGACGGTTGAGGGAGATCGAAGATTAGGCATGTATGCTGGAGTTTTCCTTAGGGAAAAGATGCAACTCAAGCAATTTTTCCTTCAGAAATCAAATTAATTAGGCAGGATACCGAACAGTGCAGGTAGTGTGCAGTGTAATGAGCAAATCTGTAAGTGTTATTCACATATTGGAAGTTTGAAAGATTAAAGTTCAAGCTTAGGGGAACTGAAATATATGTGGGAAGGATTTATATAAAACTCTATGTAAAATTTACTAAAGTTCACTATTTGGTTTGGATGTGCACCAAAATGCATTAAATTTTCATTTTTAAGTGGCCAGGTAATGTTGGTATAATTGTGGCTTCTAAGTCCCAGAAGTAGAAGTTGTTACCCATTAAATTCATTGTTAGTGAGTCAATATCTTACATTTATACTCTTTATATATAAAAATGATAAAATGGCAGTAAACTTAATAAGTTTCTCAATGCATAAATGCCTCATAAAAGCAATTCATCAATTATTTTCTTAACATTCAACATATAATCTGCCTCACTGGAGAAATCAAAGTCAGATCGTGTGACTGCTTTGTTGAGGACTTACGTTCAGCCTTCAGTCTGCAGGCAAGAATCTGAGCTTTCTCTTGCCAGATGATTTAATTCACCATCCTGTTCTGACTTAAGGATAGGCAGGCAGGCAGAGGGAATGGGGAGGCTCTGTTGGTAAAAAATAAGTAAACCATAGGATCAGAAGATGCAGAATCCTTGTGGATAGAGTACGAAACTTCAAGGGTAAAAATAACCTGATGGGAGTTATATAAAGGCCTCCAAACAGTAGCCATGATGTTGGATACAAATTGCAGCGGGAGAAAGAAAAGACATATAAAAAGGGACATATTATGATAGTAATGCAGGAGTTCAATATGCATGTCGATTAAGAAAATCAGGTTGCTGCTGGATCCCAAGAGGGGGAATGAAAAATGCCTATAAGATGGCTTTTAGAACAGTTTGTGATTGAGCCCACTAGAGAAAAGGCAATTCTGGATTGGCTGTTGCGTAATGTACGAGACTTGATTAAGGAGCATAAGATAAAGGCTGTAATTATGATATGATAGAATTCCCACTACAGTTTGAGCGAGAGAAGCTACAGTCAGATGTATCAGTATTAAAGTGGAGTAAAGAGAATTACAGAGGCACAAGAAAGAAACTGGCCAAAGTTGATTGGAAAGGGACACTGGAAGGGATGACAGCAGACAGCAAGGGCTGGAGTTTCTGGCAGCAATTCAGAAGGTGCAGGATAGATACATTCCAAAGAGAAAGTAATATTCTAAAGGGAAGATGATGCAACTGTGGCTGACAAGTGAAGTCAAAGACAGCTTCAAAGGAAAAGAGTGGACATATAATATAACAAAAATTAGTGGGAAGTTAGAGGATTGGGAATATTTTAATAATCAATAGAAGGCAACTAAAAAGTCATAAGGTGAGAAAAGATGAAATATGCAGGTAAATTAGCCAATAATATAAGAGGATATGAAAAGTATTTTCAGATATACTGTATAAAGAATAAAAGCAGCAGTGAGAGTGGATATTAGATCATTGGGAAATTATATTGAAGTAATAGGGATCAGAACAATGATGGATGAACTTAAGTATTTTGCATCATTCTTCACTACTGAGGTACTTGGTGACACAAGATAAAATGGGATATGTCAATATGGTTTCCTTCAGGGAAAATCTTGTCTGACAGATCTGTTAGAGTTTTTTGAGGAGATAACAGGTAGGATATACAAAGGACTTTCAGTGGATGTCCTTTACTTGGATTTTCAGAAGGTGCTGTACATGAGGCTGTTAAAAAAGATAAGAGCCCATGATAATATAGGAAAGATGCTAACATGATTAGAAAATTGTCTGACTGGCAGGAAGCAAAGAGTGGAAATAAAAGGGGTCTTCTCTGACTGTCAGTGAATTGCAGTGCTCTGGAGGGGTTGGTTGCAGGACTGCTTCCTTTCACAGTATGAATCAATGATTTGGATAATGGAATTGACTAGGTTTGTGGATGATGTGAAGATGGATGGAGGGTTGGGTAGGGTTGAAGAAGCAAGGAGTTTGTAGATGGTCTTAGACAGATTTGGAGAGTGTGAGATGTAATATAGTATAGGGAAGTGTAAGATCATGCATTTTCTAAGTAGGGACAAAATTCAAAAATTGACATGGTGTCAGGAGATGTAGAGTAAGCTTGACTCAAGCACAAAACAGCAGAGGCAATTTAGAGGAGAGCGATTACTTTAATAATGAACTGAAAAACAGCAAGCCACAAAGGGCCGCAGAGCAAGATATTACACAAGAAGGCAACAAGGTGCCTGAAGGCTCGGGACAACTGGTTGAGGTTGTCAGGTTTGATGGGTGACCAAAAGACAGTAACTATACCAGGGGTGATTGATAAGTTTGTGGCCTTAGGTAGAAGGAGTCAGTTTTAGAAAACCTAGCACATTTATTTTTTACCCTCCCCTAGTGTTGCCACCATGTCCTCGTGGACCTCCTTGGGTGATAAGCCTTTGAGACCGAGTTAGCAGATGACTGCACAAAGGCCGATGTTGTCCATTTTCTCAGACAGTGTTTACTTGCAATATTCAATTATCTGAAAAAGAAATAACACAGTAGTTATTAACTTCAAACTTTCTGCATAATCACTCGAAGAGCTGAACAGCACGTTCAGGTAACATGAACTGTACAACTCATCTCCTTCTACCTTAGGCCATGAACTTATCAATCACTCCTGCTGTGGACCACTCTCTGGAGGTCCAAGACACCAACTTCTACAAAGAAGGGATCCATATGCTCCACAACCACTGGACTAAGTGTGCAAATGCAGGAGGGGATTATGTTGAAAATAAATGTGCTAGGTTTTTTTAAGTTGACTCCTTCTACCTTAGGCCATGAACTTATCAATCACCCCCTGCAGTTGGGTTTAAATAGGCTTCAGTTAATGAGCTGTAAATGAATGGCTGGTGACTCCTGTTAACTTGATAGTGACTACTGTTAGATTGGCCAAAGCAGATGCATGCCCTAGGACCTGGCATATCTGGCTCTCAAGATGCCGGATGATTGGGGCTCTGAGCATGGACTGTTAGGCTGAGGGTTGATCTCCACTTTAGCTGGGTCAAACTGCTATAATAGGATATCCACCTTAGTGTTCTTGCAGCCAGGTCAGTAGGAGATAGCAAAGTTGAATTGCTTGAAGAAGAGGACCCAGCAAGCCTGACATAGGTTAAGTAGGTAGGTCTGTTGTATAGATATGAGGTGCTGGTAGTCAGTACAGATCAGGAAGGACTCAGAGTTTCACATTGCCAATGTCTCCATTTAATGGGGAGCAGTGCCCGATCTCGTACTTCATAGTGGCGATGTGTAGAATTGAATTTGTATGAGAAGAAGGCAGAAGGGTGTTTCTTGCTATTCAGCCCTTGCCAGGAAAGGATGGCCCTAGTACTCAGGGCAGATGTGTCCACCTCAACCACAAAAGGTCTGGACAGGTTTTGGATGGTGGTGAAGCTCTCTGGAGCTCCTTGAAAGTGTGGTCCATAGCAGTAGACCAGGCAATCTGCAAGGCAGGTGACTTGGTGAGGGAGTTGAGAGGATTGGCAATTTAGCTATAGCTCCTGATGAAATGGTGGTAGAAGTTGGAGAAGCCTAAGAAGCTCTATAGATGCTTGAGGAAACATGATTGGGGCTGTTCAATGACAGTGCACATTTTCCCTGGGTCCATGGCTATTCCTTGGGGTGAAAGAACGCAACCCGGGAAGGAAATGACTTGGATGTGGAGCTGGCATTTTTATAACTCACAGTACAGTTTTGTTTTGAGTAGACTGATCAGACCTAACAGATGTGGTTTTGGATGGAGATCCCTTGAAGAAGAATTGGATGTTTTTTTCCAGGTAGATAAACACATAACTGTGTAGCTTGGCCTGGGGAATTTCATTGATGAAGGGTTGGAAAACAGCTGGACTGTCCAGAAGGCATCACCATGTAATCAAAGTGGCCAGTGGATGTTATTAATGCCATTTTTCACATATTGGGGAATGCATATCAGATTGTATGCACTCTGTAGATGAGTTTGGTGAAGATCTGGACCCCATGGAGTGTTTCAAATGCACTATCCATCAAGGATGGTGATGAAATGGTGGAATAGGACAAATGGGCTGAATGGCCTAATTCTGCTCCTGTGTCTCATGGTCTGGCTGTCTGTGACCTCTTGTACCGTTATAAGGAATTCCAATGGAAGATTGAAGAACAGCACCTCATCTTCCATCTGGGCATAGTACAGACTTCCAGAGAATTTCAAGCAATTTGGATTTTTACCTTGTATCAGCCCTGCTGTTAGCCAACCATTTGCAATATGCATTCTGTTCATGGGATGGCTGACTTGCTGAGCATTTCCTATACTCCACATTTTGCAGATTTTATTCCATAATTTTTCTGTTTCTTCTTTTACATTCTCTCTCTTTCTAATGTCATTAGCTTACAGACCAGTTAGTTCTTTACCACGGCAACACCTGCCTCATAGAACTATAGAACCATAGAACACTACAGCACAGTACAGGCCCTTCAGCCCTCCATGTTGTGCCGACCCTTATAATCCTTAAAAAAAGTGTTAAACCCACACTACCCCATAACCCACCATTTTTCTTTCATCCATGTGCCTGTCCAAGAGGTTCTTAAATACCCCTAATGTTTTAACCTCCACCACCATCCCTGGCAAGTCTTTCCAAGCACTCACAACCCTTGGTGTACAAAACCTACCCCTGATGTCTCCCCTAAACTTCCCTCCCTTAATTTTGTACATATGCCCTCTTGTGTTTGCTGTTGATGTCCGGGGAAACAGGAACAGACTATCCACCCTATCTATGCCTCTCATAATCTTGTAGTCGTCTCTCAAGTCCCCTCTCATTCTTCTACACTCCAAAGAGAAAAGTCCCAGCTCTGCTAACTTTGGTTCATATGACTTGTTCTCCAAACCAGGCAACATCCTGGTAAATCTGCTCTGCACCCTCTCCATAGCTTCCACATCCTTCCTATAATGAGGTGACCAGAATTGAACACAATACTCTAAGTGTGGTCTCACCAGAGATTTGTAGAGTTGCAACATGACCTCTCTACTCTTGAACTCAATCCCCATGATAATAAGCCTAGCATCCCATAGGCCTTCTTAACTACCCTATCAACCTGTGTGGGGACCTTGAAGGATGTATGGATTTGAACCCAAGGTCCCTTTGTTCATCTACACTCTTAAGTAACTGACCATTAATCCTGTACTCAGTCTTCTGGTTTGTCCTTCTAAAATGCATCACCTCACACTTGTCCAGATTGAATTCCATCTGTCATCTTTCTGCCCAACTCTGCAGCCTATCTATATCCTCTTGTAACCTTTGACAACCTACAGCTCCATCCACAACTCCTCCAATCTTCATGTCATCTGCAAACTTACGCACCCAACCTTCTGTCTCTACATCCAGGTCATTTATAAAAATCACAAATAGCAGAGGTCCCAGGTTAGATCCCTGCGGCACTCCACTAGTCACCGACCTCCAGGCAGAATACTTTTCTTCCACAACTACCCTCTGCTTTCTTCCTTTAAGCCAATTTTTTATCCAAACAGCCAAGGTTCCACTTATCCCATACCTCATGACTTTCTGGATGAGTCTCTCATGAGGGACCTTGTCAAATGCTTTGCTAAAGTCCACATAGACCACATCCACTGCCCTATCCTCATCAATTTCTTGTGTTACCTCTTCAAAAAACTCAATCAGGCTTGTGAGGCATGATCTTCCCTTCACAAAGCCATGTTGACTATTCATGAGTAGACTGTACTTCTCCAAATGCTCGTAGATCCTATCCTTAAGAATTCTTTCCAATAGTTTGCAGACCACCGATGTAAGACTCACCAGTCTATAGTTCCCAGGATTCTCCCTATTACCTTTTTTTAAACAAGGGAACTATATTTACCATTCTCCAGTCCTCCAGCACGACCCCTGTAGCCAAAGAGGATTCAAAGATCATGGCTAATACTCCTGCGATCTCTTCTCTCAATTCCCACAACAACCGGGGTGTATCATATCCATCCCTGGGGATTTATCAATCTTAATGTTTTTAAGAAGATCCAGCACTTCTTCCTTAATCTCCACATTGTCTAGCACACAGGCCCGCTCAACTTCGACCTCATCCTGATCAAGATCCTTTTCACTCTCAGAGATATTCTCTCTGTCCTTTCATCCTTCCCCCATCCTGTCTACAACTTTAGCATAACTTGCCCTCTCTCTGTTTTCAGTTCTGATGAAGAATCTTTTACCTGAAATCTTTACTGTTTCTCTTCCCACAGGTGCTGTCTGAGCTGCTCTGAGTGTTTCCAAAATTATTTTTATTACATAGAACATATCCTGTTACACTAACAATAATAATTTCTACTCACAAACTGTCTGAGTAAAAGCTCTTATGAAGTCTTACCTTTCCAAAAGTAATTTCAATGAACTTGATCGTCTCTATCATGCATCTGCATTCAAAGAACAATGCACAAGTGAGTATAGAGACTGTTCCTATTCAAGCTCTTCAACAAGAAAAGGACTATACTTTTATTTGTGTGGACAGAAAATGGTTGTTTTGCCCAAGGTGGCAATAATACAGCTGACCTGATGTTTCTTTCAATCGGCTTCAAGCAGAATGATAGATCCCCAAACTCCACTGTTCCACAGTGGCACAGCTGGTCGAGTTATGGCCTTACAGCTTGAGTGACCTGTGCCCTGTTATTTGTGCAGAATATGCACTTTCTACCCGTGATGAGAATAGATTTCCTCTGCTGCTCCAGCTTTTACGCACATCCCAAAGATGTGTAGGATGGTATGTTAATAAACCACTGTAAATTGCCTCGAGGTTGTAGATTAAAAGTTGGGTGAAGTTTATTTTGGAATGTAGGGGGATACATTACATTACAATACATTACAGGGAATATCTGTGGTTAATAGGATTGTCCAGTGACCCAACAAAGACTTGATGGGCAGAGTTAGTCTCCTTCCACATTGTAAGAGAATATGGAAGTGACAATGAACCCAATACATCTGTCAAGTGATTTCACTCAGAAAATGGAGCACATGTCTAAGACACAGTGAAAAGAGTTATTTACTGAAAAAAAAACTCAAAGCATAAAATAATAAGAATAAAAGCAATTTCAGAAAAGCAAGCAAGATAGAAAGTATTGCAGACATTATATGAAAGTAAAATCAATACAGAGATTTCTTTTGCAAAGACAACCTTTGACTGACAAGCAGTAACAGAGAGGTTGTAGTATCAACATCCCATTTTTTTTCTATTTTATTCATTTTATTTAGTTATTATTTCCCTTGACATCCCAGCCAAGATTGGCAACTATAACCAGTACCAGCATATTTCCTTAACGAAACATGAGCATTTCATAACTGGAGAGCCAAAGTCCTTTGACAATTATGAACATTATGCAGCAATTACTTGCACAACATAATTTTTGAATCCAAGTAACTTAATTGGGGATAACATGTATTTTCCATTCAGCGGCTCCATGTGCATTCCCTTTTTAGGTCATTTGCAGGTATTTCCAGCTCTTCCTAACTGCTGTTGTAATGTTAGCCCACCAGTTCCAAAGTGGTTTTGATATGTTACATTTCAGATGGATATAATCAACATCAATGAGGACTTTTTGCCAAATATAGAATAATAGTAGCTTCTACAGAGGCTAGATTGACAACCCCATACCAAGTGGGACCTGTCAAATTACTGACTTTAAAATGTTCCTTGCCTATGCTATGATATCCACAAAGGATTTAGCAAAACAATATTTACCATTGGAAACCCTAATCATACCGCAATTTTCCAGTGAACTTCACGAATAGTGTTGTATTACCATTTTAACATCTTTGGGCTGTGCCAAATAGCTTTTGGACATTTTATTCCATTAAGAATGACTATATAATGAATATGCACTTAATGCTTCAACATATAATAATGACAAACCTAATTCTCAGAGCCCTGTGGAGGCAATAGGAAAGCAACATTATACATTTATCCTTTTATCAAAGCAATTAGATGGGAAGATATGGAATAATCCTAGCCCTCCATAGCTATACAAATACCTGTGGGGATTAAAGACAAAATCACTTGGTGAACATTTGCAGATTTTATAAAGAGGTACAACTAACGATGACTGTCATCTATCATCAGATCACAATGAAGTGAGTGGCTATTGTTTTATTCCATTTCATACTCGTTTACCATCACTTCCAATTAATCTACGGCAAATTGAATTAGATCATCACAGACATAATAAATGATCAGATTCAACATATTTTCATTGTTGGTTTTGGTGGACAATTGTGACACCTGATGCCATTTATAGAATAGTAAGATAGAACTGGAACTCCTTAATTAGGGATAGTGATGCTATCGTTAGCTAGAAGATTAATGTTTCTTTCATAATTATCTCCCATGTTTGTCGTATGGTCCTCTACTAGGTGGTAAAGTCATGAAAATGAAATTGAGTTATTTATCTTCATGAGACTCCACATATGTAGAAATGTTTCTGACTCTGAAGCAGCCAACAAACCATTTAATTTAAAGCAAGACACTATGATAAACCATAAGTATAATTAAACTGTATACCATGAGATTTATTTAGGCATAAGTTTGTACACTAGACTGCATTTTGTGCCGAACTAGACAGTGGTTTGAATACATATGACTAATGCACCAGCTAGTTGCCTTTGCAAGTTTCCAAAATTTCTGAGTACTTACCCAAATTGAAAAGGCATTACCTCAGATGAGTCAAGAATCAAACCGAATTGTCGCAAACACAGAGCCATACCAAACTCCACTCTCATTATCATTGGGATTACTTTGCTTTTATCAAATTTTGACGGGGTAAAACATTTGCAACGGATGAGAATTAATGGCAGACAGTTATGAAGTAGCACTATATTTTTGTTGAAGGGTAAAGTTTTGTATCAAACCTATGACATTTCAATTTGGCTCTCTATAATAAAAATTTGTAACTTGGTTTCCCAGGTTACTAAACTCAGCAAGTGAATAGTATGAACCTAGACAGCTATTATTGTTTGTTACTCCAGATTATGACATCTGCAGTTTCTTTCAAAGATTCAAAATACATTTATTATCAAAGAATGTATAATTATGCAATCGTGAGATTTGTTTGCTTACAGGTAGTCACAAAGCACAAAACCCAAAATGACCCAATTAATGGAAAAAATAAAAAATAAAAGAAAAAAAACACACAAATCATGCAAACAATTGAAGCGAACTACAACATTCTGAACCAAATTGAGTCCTCAGATCTAAACCCCAATGCATCATGGAGGAGGCCCAAAGCATCACTTAGAAGTTCATCATACTAGCGGGCATGCAGCTCAGCAGCCGGGACAGTCTTCATAACCTCAGAGCCATGGAAAGAGGAGTGGCAATCGCGGAGAATGAGTAAAATCGACTCTCGCCTCAGCTTCCAACACACTGTCTTTTCGGTCTAACTGAGCCAGCGTTTAAGTTGACCAGACAACAGAATAGCAAATGCTCTGGCACCCTGGAAAGAGGAGTGAACATTGCAAAGAGCAAGCAAAATCGGCTTTTGCCTCTGATCTGTGCCGGCATTTAAATTGTCTAAATAGCGGATTGTCCTCGGTCTCGGACCTGGCTACTGCAAATGGCTCAGGGCCTAGACCACGCCACCTAGCAGCTCATTCAGGGCCCAGGTTTCATCGCCCAGCCTGAATCCAGTCTCATCCTCTTCAGACTGGCTCAGCACCCAGAGAGATCCAACCTTGCTTCGGGTCAGTTGCTCAGGCATCAGAACTCCATTGCCCCAACCTCTCCTCTCTGAATGGCTCATTCTTTCTGCATCAATTCTGTAACTCACCATCCCGACTCATTCCCCAAACTTGCCTTGCCTCCTCACTGTTTGTGACAATAACGTAGCACAACTTACCTCAGAAAAGGTGCTATCAGTGATATTTTTAGTTGAATTTCTTGCTTTTTTTAACTACTGATGTTCAGTAACTCCATCTTTTGTCTTTCTCTACCCGTTATTCTGCAACTGCTGTATTTATTCAGAAAGCATAAAATCCCAAGTGGTAAATGTTAGGAGGTTAGATTGATCCAAATTCTATTTTAGGCTGGCATGGGCACGACAGATTGAATGGCTTCTTGTACCCAATAAATGTAATTAATTCTGTCTACTTGCAAAAAAGCTGATCTGCACATATGAAAGTTTTATGTTCCATGTGTTATGCTAATTGACTGTTCCTTTTCAAGATGAACACTAATTGGCAACAATAATGTTCACTACTGAAATAAGTTAATAAGAACTCTGATTAAAATCTTTTTCAACCAGAGCTTTGATTAAAATCAGCTTGAGCTATTTCTTCTGTGCTCTTTTTTTTACTCCTTGATAATGCTTTTCAGTTAAATTGTTTTCTACTTAAAAGCAACCACTTGGACAGTTGCAAGTATTAATTCAAGCTCTTTGTGGATTATATGGTGGATCTTGGACTATCTTATCAGAAGATAAGGTCTGGAGTGGCTACCATCACACATTCCTAAAGATTCTCCAGATGACTCGAGCAGAAATGCAGCCTAACCAAACAAACAAAACCTCTTTATTGCACCATTTGTTAATCGTGTGACATTAACTGTTGATGCTTTCAATATTAGCTCACCATTAAGGCAGCTCTTTAATTAAATTTTCAAGGCTCCATTTTTGCTAAAGGTAATTTGTTTGTAATGATCAACAAAATTCGAGCATCTTTGCTTTAGATAATTTTTTTTATCAGTTGCTATGCCTTCCTTCAGATAAAGACTAACAACAGTTTTAAAGGAGTCATTTGATCTTTTACCATAATGGCTATATGTGTTAGTTTAAATCTCATGGTAGCATTATATATATCTTAAAAGGGGACGTTTACGCTTCTGTTTCCAGATTATGTAATTAGAAGATCCATTGTTCACCAAAAAGGAGGTAGGCATTATATACTAAATCAATGACATAGTGTCATCTTACTTTGATACTGTTTTCCATCAAGAGCAGTTTAAAAAAAACTCCCTTTTAACAATCAAAGAGAACCACAAAGTTACTCCATGTTAACATTCCAATATGTTTGATAGAAACCTGCTGGTTTATGCCTGTGATGTCCCTACTCACAAATAGTAATGTTTTTCCTACCCTTTTGATATCAGAATCAAGCATCAAAACTACAAGTTAAACTGAAACAGAAATGAACTTACCTTTCTTCTATGCAATTTATATTTTAAATCCACTGACAACAAAAGAAAAACAGTGATTGGTTATAATTAGCTTGAAAAATGCTTGCTAATTTTGAATCTTTCAATGATGTTAGTTTTCCATTGCAGAAAATTGAGACAATCAGGTAGCAATTAGGAATAAATGTTTTCATTCCAAATTTCCAGCACCTACAATATTTTACTATTGTTGCAAGCAGCAAATAGGTCACCCCACTCAACTGGAGTCACTTCAAAGTCCAGAAGAATGTGTATTCCCCGTTGACTTTGGCACAGATGTTGTACTAAATAATTCACTTCTGCTCTTGGTAGCAAAAAAGTAACTGATTTTGCTGGTGTTATTACCAGCTAATAGCTACTTTCCTACAACCAACACATAGCAATATGCTTTCAAAATGTTCTCACAGGCACTGAATCAGTTATGTGTGGCCCTTTACTACAGGAATAACTCTCAAAATATGGATAATTCAAGCTATTCCTTCATTGTATTCCCTTATACTCTTTCCCAATAAGTACCAGTAGACACACAAGAACTTTGCTTCACCATCCTTGGTATCCCATGCTTGCCCACAGGAATTCATCGCTGGTAACTGGTTTCACAACCATCTAGACTGGACAGCACAGATTTGTTGCTTTGCTTAATTACATTGAGTTCCCTGTTCTTCAAATTTGGAATAATTTCCATAGCCGTGCCTTTAGAGTTAGGTAACTGATAGGTCATTGGAGAGGAAAGAAATACATGTTATTGCAGGCAGCTCCTGATTGGCCATGATTTTACTGGCAAGGATTATAAAATTCTATAGAACATACTTAGCCATTAATTAATTAGCATTTCTGTTTAATGTGGTTAAATAATTAGTCTCTGGAACTGAATGTTTATATGTGAAATAAGTCTGTCATAATTGTTTATTCAATATTTTTTGCCTCATTAAATATCACAGTTCCAAAAAATGTTTTTGTTTAACCAGAAAGGCATGATGAAAACACTTCATAATTTGAAGAAATGGAAACCAGAGGAATTTTGCGGTGATTGTGTGTGTATGTTTTCTTTTTGCTAACACTACTTTCAGATTTGATACCAGTGCTGTTTAATTGGATGCAAAAACTGTCAGCTCAGCTTTGGTCTTCTGATTCTTTGTTTCTAACTTTATGGATTGTTTTCAATGACATTAGATGACTGTTACCCTAAAGGGTCAGCAGGGAAAGATGCTGCATAGATGACAAATATATTTTAATTGGGTAGTTGTAACACTGAGGCTTTATAAAGCATTGGTCAGAGCATACTTGGAACATTTGTGAGCAATTTGGTGCCCCTTACCTAAGAAACAATGTGCTGCCTTTAGAGAGGGTCCAGAAGAGGATCACAGGATTGATCCTGGGATTGAAAGTCTGAAGGTAAGAGTTGTGTTTGGTGGCTCTGAGACTGTACTCACTGGAGTTTTGATGAATGGGGGGAATTGTCATCAAAACCTATTGAATATTGAAAGGCCTAGATAGAGTGGATATTGTGATGCTTTCTATAGTGGGGGAGCCTAGGTGACGACAACGCAGCTTCAGAATACAAGGACATTCCTTTAGAACAGAGATGAGGAGGGATTCCTTTAGCCAGAGGATGATGAATCTGTGGAATTCATTGCCCCACGTGGTTGTGCAATGGGTATATTTAAAAAGGAGATTGATAGGTTCTTGATTATTATTGATAGGCACCAATAATCTTGACATCAGTCCATATCGATTAGAATGACAGATTCCCTGGATGGACTACTGAACAATTCCTGTATATTAAACTACTAGGAGGTGTGAAAACATAAAACCTGCTGACTGTCTCTCTCTAATCCAACTCATTTGCAAGAAAATGCTGAACTTTCCTTCAAGTCCTGTCCCCACCATTCCCTTGTGGGAAGTTTCAGCTGTAATCATATGTTCTATTAGATTGTTGTATGAAATTTTGTCATTGGTGAATGTTTTTGCAGGCAGTTAATCCTTATTATTTATTAATTATTATTTATGTCAAGTAACTTCAAGAAATATTTCCTACATTTATATGTCTGAATAATTATGTAATTGGGTTTTGTGATCATACAGAGATAGTCGGAGTAATTGTGATTTTATTGAATAATGATCTTTAATTGACTAAGCGGATATGAATAGTCTTTGCATTTTATAGATGGTTCAAACATTTTATGTAACACTGATTACTGGCATACTGGACACGATCAGTTACTTCATCCCAGTACATTCATATGCCTTAGTCTCTTACAAGAAGATATAATTTTCAAGCAGCTATACACCTCACATCAGGGCACTTCACTCTGCCCTGACCCACCTGGACAGCCCCAACTCTTACGTCAGAATGCTGTTCATTGACTTTAGTTCAGCATGCAAAACTGTGATCCCCTCCAAGCTGATTGCCAAATTTTGCCAGCTTGGTATCAGCTCATCCCTGTGCAATTGGACCTTGGACTTTCTGACTAACAGACCCCAATCTGTTAAGATAGACAACCTCTCCTTCTCCACTCACCCTGAACACCGGCATGCCTCAAGGCTGTGTGCTGAGCTCTCTTCTGTACTCCCTTTTCACCTATGACTGCATTCCTGTACATGGTTCTAACTCCATAATCAAGTTCGCAGAGGACACCACGGTGGTTGGCCTGATCAGACGGGATGACGAGACGGCCTACGGTGATGAGGTCCAGCACCTGGCTGCGTGGTGTGCTGACAACAGCCTGACCCTTAACACTCAGAAGACCAAGGAGATCATTGTGGGCTTCAGGTTTGCTAGGAGCCACACTCATGTCCCCATCTACATCAACGGAGCTGTAGTGAAGCGTATATCAAGCTTTAAATTCCTTGGTGTCCACATTTCCGAGGATCTCACCAGGTCCCTGAACTCCTCTATCCTGATCAAAAAGGTGCAACAGCACCTTTATTTCCTGAGGAGCATCAAGTAAGCTCACCTCTGTCCCAGGATACTGACGGATTTTTACCGCTGTACCATTGAGGTACTCACCAACTACATCTCAGTGTGGTATGGCAATAGTCCCGTATTGGACCGCAAAGCACTCCAGTGTGTGGTGAAAACTGCCCAGTGGATTATCAGCACCCAATTGCCCACCATTGAGAACATCTACCATAAACGCTGCCTGGGCAGGGCGAAAAGCATTATCAAGGATGCATCTCACCCTAACCATGGACTTCTTACTCTCCTCCCATCCGGTAGGTGCTACAGGAGCCTCCGCTCCCACACCAGCAGGCACAGGAAGAGCTTCCTCCCTGAGGATGTGACCCTGCTGAACCTCACATCACAGCACTAAGCAGTATTGCACCCATATTGTACTGTCTCAGTACTTTTATATTTGTGTGCTGTAGCACTTACTTATTATTCACAGTTATTTCGTAAATAACACTACTCTTTGCACTTCTGGTTAGATGCTAACTGTATTTCATTGTCTTTGTATCTGTGCTTGGCACAATGACAATAAAGTTGAATCTAATCTAATCTGATCTAATATTCCAAACAGCATACAAAATGCTGGAGGAACTCAGTTGGCGAGGGAGCATCAATGGGAAAAAAGTATTGTTGATGATTTGGGCTGAGACCCTTCAGCAGCATGTTGTGTGTGTTGCTTGGATTTCTAGCATCTGCAGACTTTCTGTTCTTTGTCACCTCATATTCCAACTGGGTTGCCTCCATTTTGATGGCATGAACATTGGTTTCTCTAATTCTGGTAATTTTCTCACTTTTTCCATTACCCATTTGGGGTACCCTCACCTCCCTCTGGTTGCCCTCCACCTTCCCTTTCTTCCATTGTCCAGCCAGCTTGTTCTCCTTCCCACCCACCCATCTTCCCCTTCACCTGGTATAACTGTTACCTGGTTCAGATATGGCCCAAGTGCGGAGTGAGAGACACTGAAGCAAGTCGATAGTTCACAGTCTTTAATACAAACAGTGATAAAGGGGAAATGATACAAAAAGCACTAGGCCAAACAGGGCTGCTAACTAAAACTCTCAAAAGGAAAACGAAGCTGAAGCGAGCATCTAAACATTAAACGAATATTGCTAGTCTTCAGAGTCAGTTGACTTGAAAGTCCAATATCTCAGGGAAGGCCAAAAGCAAACCAGCAGCGAAGCATTGCTATGCTCTGTCCAAGTCTCGACAAGCACTATGGTGACAAGTATGGAGTTAAATACTAATAATTAGCTGACATATGCAAGTTCACAAGTGCAATTGCCGTATCTACTGCACTGCTGACAATAACCTATCACCAGCCAGCATGTCCTATTTCCCATCCACCAAACTTCTTATTTTAGCTTTTGCCCCTATTTTTTCCAATCCTGAAGAAAAGTCCCTTCCCTCCAATATCCTGTTTGAGTGAGATCCTCCAGTATTTTGTTTGTGTTGCTAACGATTTCCAACATCAGCATATCTCTTGTTTACACGAAGACAATTTTTTTTCTCTTTTTCTCAATAATTACTGAGAACCAATACGAGTCTGTGAGATTGGGTTTAGAAAGGAACATACTGGCTGTGCATCTTTTCACCTTTTTTTTCTTATCAATTCCTTGTCTCATGTAAGAAAATAGGTAGTTATCTCCTTAGTGATAGTGCACTCCCCTTATGGCCTTTATTTAGTCTATCTTTTTAAATTCAACATCAGACAGATACACAAGAATGATCAAAAATGGAAGGCAAATATCTGTATTATTGTGAGTAATGACAACTTCTTTTTATGTAGTACATTATATTTAATCTTCAGCTGCATGGACTTTATCCTTACAGCTTTGCAAAATCTGTATCAGAATCAGAATCTGAAAGAGGATCAGAATCAGTATTTGGTTTATTATCACTAAAGATTGCTGTTTTGCAGCAGCAAATAGTGCAAAGATATAAAATTGCTATATTAATAAAATTAAATAAATAATGCAAAACAAAGGAACAGGGAAGTGGTCCTGCTTCGCTCAGAGATCTGAGGGTGAAGGGGAGGAACCTGTCCAGAATCATTGATTATGAGTCCTCAAGCTCTTGTACCTCCTCCCCAATGATAGTAGACAAGAAGACGTGTCCCAGATGGTGAGGGTCCTTCTTAAAGAACCACTTCTTAAAGTCATCCTCAGTGGTGGAGAAGACTACGTCAATGATGGAATCGAATGAACCTACTACCTGTCAGGAAACTTAGAGGAGGATGAGGATGACGCATGTCGTCCTGACTTCCTCTTCTTGAAATCCACAATCAATTCCTTGGTCTTGTTGCTGTTAAGTGCAAGGTTGTTTTTGTGACACCACTCAACGAGATAATCTATCTCATTTCTCTGTGCCTCTGCTTTGCCTTCTATGATTCTATTACCAACAGTGGTGTCATCAGTGAATTTGTAGATGGTGTTTGAGCTATGCTAATCCACACACAGTCATGCATGTAGAGACAGCAGGGCATGAGTTAAGCAGGTAGCCTTGAGGTGTGCCTGTGCTGCTGGTCACTGAGGAGGAGATTTTATTTTTGAACTGTGTTGACTGTGGTCTCCTGATGAGAAAGACGAGAATGCATTTGCTGAGGGAAGTACAAAGGCTTGATAATTGGTATTGAGGAACTGATGGTGTTGAACACTGAGCTGTAATTGATAACAACAGCCTTATATATTTTACAGTTGGCTAACTGCTCCAAAGCTGAGCAAAGAGCCAATGAGATTGCATTTGCTGTAGATGGTTAAAATTGGCTTTGAGCCCGGGGATCACTCAAGGTAAAATTTTCTTCATTGATTCCTGGAGATAAGATTATAAAGGACCTGTTTCTGTGCTTTACTTCTTTATCCCTCCTGTTCCCTCATGAGGAACCTTTTGATTTCCCCTCTCCTACTGCATTGTGTATCCCTCAGAAAACTTGTTCCTTACATTTAGCTGAGAAGCGATGGTCATTCAATGGCCAGATTTTATCAGCCAGCTCCATTTGCCAATAGCTTACTGGCATTATGTGAATACAGCTCAACTCACACTTTATTCTACTAGGCCTGGATTTGATGTGAATGGCTTTATGTCCCTATTCGTCCTTTGGTTTAGATTTCACTCTTCAGCCACGAGCAAAAACCTTATGGAGAATTGGCACTTTGAACAGGAACAAGGGAGTTGCCTACCATCCACTCAATGCTGATTGCAATTATTGACGTCTCTCAGTGGGAAGGTAGCAGGTATTGTGGTCAGGCCAGAAACTGCATGTAGACCCACAGACTAAGCAACTTCCTACTTTACAAGTTTAGGGTTTGGACAAACAGTGCAATGATACATATGGTTAGACTGACAAAAGAATTCTAAATCATATGGTTTTGTATTTGTTTCCACTTTGCTAGCTCGAGGTACTGCTAATGATTTAAAAAATAATCACCCATTAGGGCACCATGTTTTCTTTCAGTGGTTCAAGTGAAAGGGTCTTCTCTGGGCATGCTCAGGCAGGTTCACAACCATCAGGAATATTTGCTGCTGAGATGTTAATTTATCATTTGGAACTTTGAAGTAAATTACATATACATAAAATCATAGAGATATACATTTTGGCTCATTGAGTCCTCATCACCTATCAAACCCCTATTTTTACATTTCATTTTCCCAGCGTTCCCATCAGTCACCACCCAAGCTCTATCATTCGTCCACATGCTTGGGACAATTTAGAATGCCGAATTAACCTACCAACCCTTATATTTTTGGGATGTAGGATGGAAACTAAGGACTCCTTTGTGGCCACAGGGAACATGCAGATAATGGCAAAGGTCAGGATTGGACCTGGGTCACTGAAGCTCTGCTAGCTGCACCACTGTGATGCACATAACTGCTGCTGATGCCAAGAATCCTGCCCTGTTCAGAAAATAGGGCAAATAGGTACGGTGGTTAAAGTGGTTATGTCGTAATGGTTTAACTGTTCACTCCTTAGCATTGCTAGGAAGGGATATACTGGAAGCATATGACCTCAGGATTGGGAGCAGGAGATGAGAGCATTGAAAGGAAGAAATGGAGGGGCCAAATATATTTTGTGCAGTAGGGAATAATGTTTGGCAGAGTATCTAAATCCTGAAGAGAGCTTAATTGAAACCTTTGGAATAAGATTTATGTTTCTGTTAACTCTGTTGGTTCTGTCTCAATTATTCGGTTAAGATTAAGCCAACTTGTGACAATATTATGTTGCTCTCAAGTGACTTTTTAATAAATTATTTTTATCAGCCTTCATTGCTCTGGCTGGATTGGAATTCAACTTTTTATTGCTTGACAAATTATTTCCAGTAAAGTGGGGTTAGCTTTCAACTTTCTATAATCTGAGAAATTTGGTAAGAGCTGCCTTGCTGCATTCTAAAAGTTATTAAACAAAACAGCAGTGACTTCAGCTAAAAATAATCAACAGACTAAGGGTAAAGAGGCATGAAGCTCATTGCCTGAAAGGATGATGGAGATAAAATCCCTCAACACAAGTTGCGGATTCTATAGGATAGATTTGTCCTTAGAAAGTAAGGGTTTTATACTACTGCTGCAATTGTATTGGGCTTGTTAACTAAACTAAAGTTCTAAACTCAAATGAAGATCTTAAACCCTCTCTAATATTGATAGCTATAGGTACCCTCACTAAAGGGAAATGATACTGTAGCCACCCAATCTTCAAAGATCAGTTCACTGCCCTGTTTATCCTCCATGGAAACTTTAGCTGCTGCTACCCACTATTTGAGTGGTGTCCCCCTCCCTCATAACAAGGAGAGACTTCCAACTAACAAAATAGTTTGAATATAGTTTGTTTACTTTTTGTAATACATTTGAATTCAGACAAAATTCTTCTCTCCTGCCCGATATCCCCACTGCTCTAAATGTGCAATAAGAAAGAAAGAAAGAAAGAAAGAAAGAAAGAAAGAAAGAAAGAAAGAAAGAAAGAAAGAAAGAAAGAAAGAAAGAAAGAAAGAAAGAAAGAAAGAAAGAAAGAAAGAAAGAAAGAAAGAAAGAAAGAAAGAAAGAAAAAGAAAGAAAGAAAAAAATAAATGAAAAAAATATACGTGAGGCCCCAGCCTCTCCTTACGAGACCTCCGTGAGTCAAAGTCCGAACTGCCCACTCCTTCACTGGCTCACTCACAGTCTGGCTGCTCTGCTTAAACCTAACTTCATTTTAATGGACCTTACCAGGTGATAATTACAAACAATCCAGCGTCTCCTTGGCAACTGTGATGTGCAGAATGTTTTGACTGCACCCACTCGCTTTTTTTGAAGCCTCTCTCCTGCTACGCGGTACAATGTCTCCTTGGGAACTGTGGCACATAGAATATCCTGACAATTCCTGCTCGCTTCTTCTGAAATCTTTCTCCTGCTACATTATCCAACATTTTTCTGACACTTGGGTGACTTCACACACATGTGATATTTTGTTCAGGTACCTTTTCACACAGGTGGTCTAAAAGCTTCTGGGGACAGAGATTTTAGATACGCACAATGCCATGAAGCTGACTCACTGAGTGCACAAACCTTCCAACTGTTAATAAATCAGCTATTGATACGCTCAATGATAGTATCAATCTGGCCTTAGCCAATTTTGCCTGGTTTGATTCAAGCCAATTAACATAACCCTTTGCCTTACACTGCAACTCTTGAACAGTCAGCCTTCTGCTGTGGGCCATCGATTTGTACTACATAGAGTGGGCTTTTTTTTTTGCAAAGCTGTCCTTTTAACTTCAACTTGCAGCTTGCAATTGATATTAAGAACTAAAGACTGGTTCTTGTTTATGACAAGAAACTAAACAAAGAATATTGGTTGGAAGTTTAGCTCAGACAAAAACAACTCCTTGATCTTAGAAAGTGTTTAGTTGCAGTGTTTAGAAAGAGGAGCTTGGCAAAAGAGAAAGGCTACTGGAAAATCCATCCCATTGCATGTTGCTTCCCTTCTCCATTCCAACAAGTTTGAACCAGTATGTCTTCCTCATAAATTTGTTTGCATCAATTTTTACAAACCTGTCAAAGCCATTCAGTCACTTAGTCATACTTCATGGAATCCCATTTTCCCAAATTTCCAAACTGAATTGCAAAGTGAGTGGCATATTGATCACATGACAATGAATAACTTTTTTTCCTTTTTTTTTAAAGTCAGCTTTTAGTCAGATTCCTGATATGCACAACATGCATGTAAAAAGTGACTCAAAAAATTATGCCTAAAATTGTCACCACTCATTTGAAAACACTTTTGTGTGTTACTCCTTACCAACTCCTTTTCCTCATTCAAACATGTCTGTAGTTGCTGTGATATTTAATGGGCAGCCGACTTTTTGTACAAAGGGTTTGGCATCAAGTAGTTTGTGAATAAATGGTCTTTAGAACCATTTAATTACTCCATGGCCTAAATACAGACAGACAGACATACTTTATTGATCCCGAGGGAAACTGGGTTTCGTTACAGTCGCACCAACCAAGAATAGTGTAGAAATATGGCAATATAAAACCATAAATGATTAAATAATAATAAGAAAATTGTGCCAAGTGGAAATAAGTCCAGGACCAGCCTATTGGCTCAGGGTGTCTGACACTCTGAGGGAGGAGTTGTAAAGTTTGATGGCCACAGGCAGGAATGACTTCCTATGATGCTCAGTGTTGCATCTCGGTGGAATGAGTCTCTGGCTGAATGTACTCCTGTGCCTAACCAGTACATTATGGAGTGGATGGGAGACATTGTCCAAGATGGCATGCAACTTGGACAGCATCCTCTTTTCAGACACCACCGTTAGAGAGTCCAGTTCCACCCCCACAACATCACTGGCCTTACAAATGGGTTTGTTGATTCTGATGGTGTCTGCTACCCTCAGCCTGCTGCCCCAGCAAACAACAGCAAACATGATAGCACTGGTCACCACAGACTCGTAGAACATCCTCAGCATCGTCCGGCAGATGTTAAAGGACTCAGTCTCCTCAGGAAGTAGAGACGGCTCTGACCCTTCTTGTAGACAGCCTCAGTGTTCTTTGACCAGTCCTGTTTATTGTCAGTTCGTATCCCCAGGTATTTGTAATCCTCCACTATGTCCACACTGACCCCTTGGATGGAAACAGGGGCACCGGTGCCTTAGCTTTCCTCAGGTCCACCACCAGCTCCTTAGTCTTTTTCACATTAAGCTGCAGATGATTCTGCTTACACCATGTGACAAAGTTTCCCACCATCGCCCTGTACTCAACCTCATCTCCCTTGCTGATGCATCCAACTATGGCAGAGTCATCAGAAAACTACTGAAGATGGCAAGACTCTGTGCAGTAGTTGAAGTCCAAGGTGTAGATGGTGAAGAGAAAGGGAGACAGGACAGTCCCCTGTGGAGCCCCAGTGCTGCTGACCACTCTGTCTGTCACAGAGTGTTGCAAGCGCACGTCCTGTGGTCTGCCAGTCAGGTAATCAATAATCTATGACACGAGGGAAGCTTCCACCTGCATCACTGTCAGCTTCTCACCCAGCAGAGCAGGGTATATGGTGTTGAACGTACAGGAGAAGTCAAAAAACATAACCCTCACAGTGCTCACCAGCTTGTCCAGGTGGGCGTAGACACGGTTCAGCAGGTAGACGATGGCATCCTGAACTCTTAGTCGGGGCTGATAGGCAAACTGGAGGGGGTCTAAGTGTGGCTTAACCATAGGCTGGAGCTGCACTAGAACAAGTCTCTCCAGGGTCTTCATGATGTGGGAGGTCAATGCCACTGGTCTGTAGTCATTGGAGCCATTGGGGCGCGGCATCTTCGGTACAGGGACGAGGCAGGACATCTTCCACAGCACAGGAACCCTCTGGAGACTCAGGCTCAGGTTGAAGACATGGTGAAGTACTCCACATAGCTGGGGGGCACAGGCTTTGAGCACCCTGGGGCTGACACCATCCGGGCCTATAGCCTTGCTTGGGTGGAGATGTTTCAGCTGTCTTCTCACATGTTCAGCTGTGAACCCCACCGTGGTGGTTTCAGGTGGGGGAGGGGTGTAGTCATGAGAGCAGGGTGGGGGGCTGTGAGGAGGGATAGGAGGGGAGCTTGGAGTACGTGTTGGTGAGGGGCCGACAACAGATGAATCATGTGGGGGATGGGCAGGGTTGAAGAACAGGTTAAGTTCGTTGGCCCTGTCCACACTGCCTTCAGCTCCTCTGTTGCTCTGTCATTCTGGCTTTACGTTCCTTTATGTAAACACTCAGTGATTTGTGTAAAGGTCAAAGTCCCTACAAAGGAGGTAGTACCGGAGGCTGTCAAGGGCCCATTTAATTACCAGACACACAGTGGTGGAATATCTAGTTCCCCTGGGGAGGAGTTTTCATTTCCAGTAAAGGATAGGTCTCTCTTCTCTAGGTTACTCTTTGTACCAACACTGCTGCAATGCCTACTCCTGAGGTATCCACCTGGACAAGAAACTTTTTTGTCAAAGTCAGGTCTCTGAAGGACCAGTGAAGAACACATGTGGACTTCAAGGGCTTCCAAAGGATTTTCACACGCACTTGTCCACATCACTGGCTTGCTTACAGGCTTCCCAGTAAAGTGAGTCAGAGATGCATCCAGAGTGGTGAATTGGGGAATGAACTTGCGATACCACACATCCAGATCCAGGAAGGACTTCATTTCCTTCTTGGTGTGAGGTCGAGGACTATTGCAGATCATTTTCACTTTGTCCACTTGTGCTCAGACTTTTCCATGTCCCAGATAGTAGCCAAGGTATCTGGTTTCCCTTTTTACACACTCACATTTTGAGTGTGAGAATGGCAGCATGGATATTTCACAGGAACCTGCGCAGAAGGTCCAGGTGCTCTAACCATGTCTGGTTGTAGATGACCATATCATCTAGGAAGGCTGCACTGTGGCTTTCACAGCCTGGAGGGATTTGGTCCATCAGCCGCTGGAAGTTTTCTGGTGCAGCATTGAAACCGAAGGGCATCATGGTGAACTGAAGCAGACTCAGGGAAGGCAGTGAACGGTTTTGATTGGTCATCTAGCTCACTGGTGAGCTCTTCCAGTGGTTCAGACTTCCAGTCACCATGGACAGACTGGACAGCGTTTGGTGACTGTAGTCAACATCAAAGGCAGGGGCAAATTTCTTCTTAATTAAGGACAGTGAGCTACCAGAATCAAAAAGAACTTTAACAGGTTTTCCATTCATTTGGACTATTCTAAACAGAGGCTCTTTGTCCTCACACTTTGCTTGTTTTCCATTACCATGCTCAGAATCATTACAGTCATTATCATCATCATTTCTTCCACTCCTGAATTCTGCAGAATTGCCTCAAGGGTCGCTTGGATGGTTCAAGCCTCTGTTGCTTCGGAATGAAGGCTGTGACATCTCCCCCTCCCCCCGACCGTGGGTATTGAGGTACCGCAAGGCAAGTCAGACTGCAGTGAGTCCACCCACTGGCTTGTGCTCTCGGATGCTTGTTTTGGTGTCTGGAGGAAGAACCCTCAGCAACTGCTCCAGAACAATGGCTTCACCGGTCTCCTCCTGGGACTTCTGCTCTGGTCGAGTCCATTGGTGGTAGAGACCCCTCAGGCAATGATATGTTTCAGTGGGTGACTCCCTTGGTGGTAGAATACTGGAACGGGAGCACTGGCAACAGGTTTCTGCTGAGATATCAAAGTTAGCCAGCTAATGCTCCTTCAGGTCAGGATAGTTGTTGAACATCTCTTCGTCCATCACCCTGAAGACTTTGAGAGCTTTAGCTGTTAGTAGTGGCACTCAGCTGGCAGGCCCTCTCCTCCTTTGGCCATATCAGGGCCACCTTTTCAAACCTGAGAAGATAAGTCTCAATACCATCACCATGTTGGTAAGAAAGCACCTTGGGACTTTTCCGCAGCAGAGCAGGAAGGTTGATGGGCTGGATCAGATTGGAAGATGGGTAATTCATGCCAGGCAATGGTTTCAACAGACCCCTCCACAGGCTTTGGAGTTCCTTTCAAAAAGCATACTTTCTCCTTTTCTGGGCAGACAAAAGGTCTCTGAACAGATTTTCCACAGAGGGTTTGTAGATTGTATCACTTGAAGGCCCCTCTGATTCTGGCCTGGATTTGGCCCTGGGCAGAGGCTCTTCCTCCTATAAGGTCCCCACTGTTTCCCAGGCATCTACCTCATTTTTAGCCTCAGAGGGTTTTCTGACTTGGGACCGAATTGAATGCACCCCTTTGTGATGGCCATCCCACTGCTACCAGCACGTGTTAGAAAGGTGGGCATGACCAACGAAAAATGGCTGGAGTCACTTTGCACTTCAGTACAAGGGTGTGTATTAAGTGTGTCAAAAATCCAATTTAAAAAATGGTGAAAAGAAAAATGTCAATATTTGCAAAACATACCTACAAGAAAACACAATAATAGCTCTGTACTTTTTCTTGTCCAGCGTGACCTTCTGCCAGCCCCTATCTCTTTCTCTCGTAATGAAGGCAATGAGCTCCTTTTATTAGGCACTAGTACATACCATCTTTAATTATCAACAAAGTTAACTAAAGACTACACAATGCAGTGGGTTAATTATGAGAGTATACTGGCGATGAGAATGAAGTGCATACACTCACCACAACGACGGCAGAATGACAAGGTGTGTGTGTGTGTGTGTGTGTGTCTGCGTGTAAGGAGGGTGTTTACTGAGTGCTCTCTAACGCAACACCATTGTGCAAATGGATTTCCCAATCACCTCAGATAGTCAGGATGCGGAACCACTTCTCCCATCCCATTATCCTCCACACAGAAGTACCCAGGGCTATGTGCTAAGCCATTGATCTACACTCAGTTCATAAGTGACTGCATAGTCAAACACCTGAGCAATCACATTGTCAGATTCTCCGATGACATGACAGAGGTGGAGCTCAGCCTACTGAGAGGAGGTGGGAGAGCTCGAGGATGGTGCCAGGCAAATAACCTCTTCCTCAATGTCAACGACCAAAGGATATGCTTATCACCTTCAGGAGAATGTGCATCACTCACAAACCTTTTTGTGAGCAGTTTCAAACTCTTGGGAGTGTACATTTCACACAACCTCTCAGGTCCCAGAATATATTATACACAGTCAGGGAAGTTCACCAACATTTCTACTTTCAGAAGAGGCTGAAGAGAGCTGGACGATACACATCAATACTCATGTCATTTTACAGATGCACAGTAGAGTGCATCCTAACAATCTGCATCACTTCATAGATAGGAAGGCCCAACCAGGGTGATCAAAATGGCCCAATGCATCACCGGCACCAGCCTACCTACCGTCAAGACTTATATCCAGAAAGATGCTGGAAAAGGGCTAGTAGCATCATGAAGGATCCCACATGCTCTACTCAAGGTCTATCTGTCCCATTCCTGTTAGAGAAGAGGATTTGTAGCATTCATGCCAGGACCCCCAGACTCAGAAACAGTTACTTTCCCCAAGCAGTAAGAGTGATCAGCAGTTTCACCCACTAACTCACCCCTCTGCATTCCTAACCACCATGTCCTGTCTGTCACCTTATGTACAGACACTCCTGTGTCCAGCATCTCTTTATGGACATATAATCAATTTATTTATAAAAGCTATCTTATTTATTTATATTTATTGTGTTTTTTATTATGATTGTGTTCTTTTGTGCAATATTGGATCGGTGGAAACAATTATTTTGTTCTGCTTTGCACTTATGCACTGGAAATTATATTAAACAATCTCGAATCTTGATGAATGTCGTAAAGCTTTTTTAGTTTCAGGAAATAGAACAACAATTACGTATGTTTTACTTAGGGGATTAAATGTATGAAATCTTGAAGAGGACACTGGTATTCAGCTTTTCTAACTGAAGGAAATTCCAGATTCATGCACTCATAGAGGAGAGAACTGGCGGAGTAACGGATGGCGCAGCACCTATCAGTACGATCAATTGATGAACTCCACATTGAAACCAATAGAGAAGTCTAGTATTACTGGGATTGCTCGGCATTTCACTGGCCTACTGCCACTCTGGTCTTGTGCCAGATCTGACCTAGAAATTAATCTGATTTCAGTGAGGATTCTATGCCTGCTGATCAGGTGACAAAGTGAATGGTATGTTTTTTTAATATATTTTTTCATATTAGATCGTTGTTTTTAATTATTTCTAAATAATTCAATATACTTTTACTTTAATTTTTACAGTTTTTTTATTCAATTTTCTTTGGAATGTAATATTTAAAGCCTGTAGACAATTGGTAAAGCCCCACAACATAACATTGCCTTCTGTCTAGGAGTGTTTCTAGGACATGGCCCACACCTCTTGACATGTAAAATCTAGATGTGCTGCAGACTTAAATGTGCAGAAGATCACTTAAATCAACAGTCTTGATCTGACTGAGGTGGCAATTTCAGGTGGCAGGTTAGCTCCTGCAAGGTTACGCCCATGAATGAGAACTTGCTTTATCTATGGATGCATTTCATAACTTGTCCAAAAAGCATAATTTTTGTCATTACAGTAACACACACAAAGTTCTGGAGAAACTGAGAAGAGCTGAATCCCTTTATCAGGACTGTTGCTGTTTTCCCGATGAAGGGTCTTGGCCTGAAACATCAACTGTTTATTTCTCTCTATAGATGCTGCCTGACCTGCTGAGTTCCTTAGACATTTTGTGTGTGTTACTCTGGATTTCCCGCAACTGCAGCATCTCCTGTGTTTATGATTTGTTTTATTATTTTTGGACATAGGATTACATAAAAGAGAATTCCTCAATCTCATGCTCCTTGTGGGAAGCAATTTTTCTGAAGTTGCGGGCTCACAGTTGATAGTGTTCCACCAAATGAAATGAACAAGAAAGAAGTGTATGACCAAGGGGTCATAACTTCCCAAAATGTAAACTCTGCAAACTCAGCTCCCTATCTAAGGTGCATACTCACTCCTCTTTTCAAAGCAGGGAACAGGAAAACCTGCTCAACAGGAATGATGCTGGAACTGAGTCTCTCTCTCCTGTGAAAATCCTAGAAGGCATGCTTAAAATTTTCATGTTGTTCTCATTTATTTTTCTCAGATACCTTGCACTTCCATGTTTGCCATGGAACTCATTTTCATTTTGAACGTTGTTAAATTTACTGAGAGGTCACTGCCAAATAACTTCAGACATTGCAAAATTTACTTTTTGATCCTGCAATGCATGGAAAACCATACTTTTTAAAAATGTAGTTGTTCATTTGATACCTGTTACTTGAGCTATAATTTCTTTGATATAAATTGATTTCATTCAGTCTGAGTCCAATCTTCCTATGGATTGCAGTGGACTGATTGTTACAATTATTCAAAGGTGAGAAAAAAATACTCTCAATAATTATATGAAAAAAAATTCATAATTGGGAAGTTAAAAACAGTTGAAAAATGACCACAGTATCGTTATTCAGGAATGTTGTAATCACTTATAGGAGTATTCCATACGGTTATAATGTTGTAATGCATATTTCTTCAAACAACTGCAGTGTACCTAGTACAAAAGATTATTAAAAATAAGTTTCTACTAGCCTTAGAGTCTTCTGTTTTTCTGAAGGCTTGCCGCAATGGGGAGGTCATTTGTGTTTAGAAGCATGAGGGATGTTCGTGGCTGGAGAATGGAAAGTGCTTCTTCCTAAGCACTGTGTTAATGGTTTAAAATAGAAAGTTTCGTAATGATCTAGATCTCTCTGGCATATACTGCAGAACATTTACTGCAATGTGGTTTTGATTTACAGCTGTCTTAATTCAAAGAAAAAAAATGCTATAACAAGAGATATGTCTCTAATCAGAGTATTATTGGAGCGTGCTGTTTTCGGTCTCAGACAGAGATTGAGACAGAGGTTGTTAAATTTTATAAAGAACCATGATGTAAGTTCTTAAAACAGTTATAGATACACAATTTTGTTTTAGGACAGAGCAGTGTAGAGATATTAGTTTTGGATTACTTTTGCAAAGATCCCAACAAAATGTGCACTGATCCAAATAGTCTCTGTTCTTGCAGCAGTTAATGGCACAATTTTTCAAAACCCAAGTGGAATTAACTTCAAAATGAATTTTAGTTGTGTTTAACTATGGCCATGTAAGCTATGTGTATCAGAAATATGATATATCATGTATTATTTTGTGTAATTACCCAATGAACTGGACAGTTTATATTTTACTTATTGATCTTTTGCTTATCTGCGCATGGACAGAAATAAAACAATGGACATTGCCTGTCACAGAAAGCGGAAACTGCACTGGCCCTGAGGCTGTAATCTAGTCCTTGGTTTCTTTAGAGTCTTTACTGTAAAGTCTCTGGTGTTGCTCTTTGCTTGGATAAGTAACAAGGATAGAACTATGAATAAACCATCCTTTACTGTAGGAGGTCAACGCCACACCAGCAGTGGTTGACAGTACTGAATATCCTATTACATAGCACTAGTGCACTAATCTTCACATATACTATCATGTTCACCTAAAAAAATAATAAACCTCACCCAAACCATCAACTATGTGCACATATAGTGGATTCTGGTTAATTGGGCCATCAGTTAATCAGGGAAGCCATTTATTTGGGAGAACAGTTAAAGAACAAACACTAATAGAGAAAACAATAGTCACTGAGGCAGGTTACTCCATTTTTCTTCGGCACTAGTATAATTGAAGCCTGATTGAAGCAGGTGAGTACCTCAGATTGCCGAAGAGAAAGATTAAAGATAGCAGTCAATATTCTGTCCAGTTGGTCAGCAGAGGTCTTTGGACTCAGCCAGGTGCCCTATCTGGGCCAGATGCTTTCTCTGGGTTCACCTCCAGAACGATGCTCTACTTCAGCCTCTGAGACTGAAATCACAGGGTCATTGGGGTTTGTGGCAATTCGTGCAGGTGCCTCCATCTTTTGACAGTCAAGGTCAGTATAAAATGCTCTGAGTTCATCTGAGATCAAAACAATGTTCTCACCTATTGTATGTCACTTGGTTTCACTTTGTAGGAGGTGATAGCATACAAGCCCTGCCACAGCTACCGAGTATCCTTCAGTGATTTAAGTTTGGTCTGGAATTGTCATTTCGTATGTGAGATGGCTTTCTGGAGATAGTCCCTGTATGTCTTGTATTTTACTTGGTCTCTAGACCCTGAATGCCACTAATCTGGTCTCCAGTAGATTGCAAATCTGTGTTTCTAGTTGGAGAAGACTCTAAATAATTTTGTGGGAACACACTTGTCAACAATTGTTTTATAAAGTCCATGACAATCGTGTCTCATTTGCTGGCACAATAATAACAGCGCTGAACTTCAGAGCGAAGGTTCCCGAGTTCAAATCCAAGTCGGGTTGAGCATTGAGCTAGCGACCTGGCCTCGTAAAACAAGAATAGCTTGCTACAGAAACACTGTCAAAAGACGGTGCCCTGACAACTCCACTGCCGAGTTAAGGGCTATTCTTCTTCTTATGACAATCATATTTAATGTTACAATAAACATGAAGATTTGGACAATACAATCATTGAAGAATTTTATGAACACAGTCCATATTCTACACTATGTGTCTGTACTGATTTTGTTCATTTACTTTCAATCTAAAGAACACAGCAGCATACAAGGATGAATTCCTGCAAAAATAACTAATAAGAATAAACGCAGTTTTATAGTAGTATTGATAGTGTTCAAATTGGTTCTGTTTTCCCTTTCAATACATGAGAGGTTACACAGTTAAACATAGTTTGTCTTTTTTATGCCTTATTAATTATTTCCATGAAACTACTGCTAAGGGGCAGCCCCTTAATTGGGCCAAAATATACTGGTCCCAATGTGTTCCAATTAAGTAGAATCTGCTTTATTACTATATACCAGAAGATAACTTACTATATATGTATAAATTAGTAGTTAATTGTTTATTTAAATATGTCCTATCAGAACTCCAAAGATAAGTTGACTTAAATAGACCATGACAATAAGTTTAATCTTATCAACTAAATAACTGATGCTAATAACTACATTTACAACTATAAATTGTTTCCAGTATTTTCCTAATTAATATAAGTTCAGTATTAATTGTTTTTAAAATTTATATCATTCTCAAGCCTCACAATCTTTTTTGTAATTTATTTTTTTATTGAAGTTCATCAAACAAACATTTCCATAAGATGTATTTCAGACATTGTACATATATATCATATAATCATATATATCACAAATCTCCACAAAGTATTTATCTGAGGTATAAACTTATAGGAAAGAGTGGAAAGAAAAAAAACAAGCAAAAGGAAAGGACTATGTACAAGTAGGGAGTGATTTTTTTTTACAACAGATTCATTGATTTGTGAGAATAAAATCAGGCCTATGAGGCATTATGTAGTTAAACCATTTTTCCCAGTATGGATCAAATTGTTCCAGCTTATAATTAACAGATGTTGTTATCTTCTCCATTATGTAAATGTCCATTGTAATTTCCATTCATGTACTTAAAGTTGGGCTCTCCTGTGATAACCATTTCCTAGTAAGAGTCTTTTTACCAGCCACCAACAGTATATTCATTAAATATTTATCTCTTTTCAACCATTCTTGAGGTATATATCCAAAATATATGGTCTTACTCTCCAAGGGTATTTCACATTTAAAGATGTCTTGTAGGGCATTGTGTATCCCCCTCCAATAGTTTTTGATAACAGGGCAGTCCAAAAAAATATGATAATGATTTGCATTTTGATTTCCACAATTTCTCCAGCAAACAGGGAGGTTACTGTCATAATGGGATTTCTGAGAGAGTGTAATAAAATATCTTATCAAGTTTTTCCATCCAAACTCCCTCCATTTCTGTGAACTGGTACACTTCCATTGATACCTCCACACTGCTGTCCATTCTTCCTCAGATATAATTATCCCTCCTTCCTTCTCCCATTTTGTTTTAATGCATGATGTCGAATGTGTTTTAAGATTTGACAACCCCTTATACATGCTTGAAATGATTCTACTACCATTACCTGAAATATATGCTTTTCTAAAGAGCTCTATCAAGCATGTATTTGCATTGGTTACATTTTCAAGCATCTTATTAACATATTGTCGCATCTGTAAATACCGATTAAAAACCCTGTTTTTCTAATAAGTGTTTCTCTTTAAGCATTTCTAAACTGAACAAGGACTGCAGATATTGTCCTTGCTCAGAAAAAGCTGAATTACTGTTTCCACTATATCTTTGTCCTAAAGTGTTCATCACGGATAATATGGCACTGCTGGGCATATCACCTTAATGTGGATTTCAGTCTCACTTCATGATGAGCTCCATTACTTTGCCTTTTCACCTTGTAGAGACTTCCATTGATGCATACCCCATGGATGTTTTTGACACAAATACATCGCTGTCGCAGCAAAGTAAGCATGTGGAGTTCCTGCTAATGGACACTTAAACAGTGAACTCTTTAGGCAACAATATCCTGAATGTATTGACAAGGACATGTTTGGCATTTCCTTCACCTTGCTAGTCACTGTAGCAAGTTAAAAAGCCACTTTCACAAAGGTAGACAATACTCAATTAACAGCACAGCAATAAATATTCGCAAATGTACTGCATGGTACACTTAATTCTTAATGGTAAGTTCACATTTATGTCTCGTCTACTGTATGTCTATGTATAGCAGCATATTATCATGGTTAAAAATCATACTGTTTTTTGCTCATGTGATATATTGGTACTTCACTCATATAATTGCAATCATTGTAAGTTAACTAGAGATCCGTAAAATATCTTTTTCCTGTCAACTAATGAATCATATTCAAGATCATAAAAACCTTAGTTTGATCTATGAAACACAATCTGCAAACTGGGGCTACTTTGCTTCTCTACCCTAACACTTCTGCTGATTAGCTGCAAAGTTAAAAAATCAATTAAGTTTAGTTATCATCTAGAAGGACTGTCCTACTGCAACTATCTCTTTATCCAGGAACTGGTAGATCTTTGAATGTCATTGGTAAATGATTTTGCCATGAACCATGGCATAACCATGGTAGAAAAAGCAGCAAAGAATTAATTTGATTTTTCTTTATAAAACCACTTTTTGGATATATTATTGATAAAATAATAAAATAAGCTAGTCCCAGTGACACAAGATCTTTAAGCCAAAATGGTGCACTGAGCTGAAAAAGTCTGTTAGTTCAATGCCTTGCCCAAGCATGCTACCTGATGTCAACTTAGGCGAAAGTGGAATTGAAAATCATATCCCTGAAAAATGGAAAGAAAAAGTATCAGTAAGATCTTCTTTTGCATACCAATGTGCTTTCAAAATATTTTAGATGCTTAATTGAGAACTGTTTTTTTCAGCAATGATAATCTTTCCCCATCGAATTGAACAGTCTGCCAGCAAACAGTAATGTGTCAGATAAATGGTAATTTAGACTATGCACCATACACAGCTGTCCATCAGAAAATGTTCCAATATTCAATCACGGAGATCAGAAATATTACAGCATTGATGGCCTGCTTCTAAAATACTTGCCATGATAGTAATTGGAGGTGAATTAATTAATGTCTTGATGGTTATTTCCACCTACCTCAAAAAGTCATGTAATAATAACTGTAATAGGAAAAAATATTTTTTCTGCTTCTAAAAATAAAACAAGTAACATCAAAAGTGCACTGTTGAAAGAAATATATTGAAAAATATATCTGTGTCCAAACATTCTTCTGTCATAATTGGAACTGTCCTTGTAATGACAGCATTTATAAAACACAAGTGATAAATGGATTTATTTAGTCACTGTTCAAGTGACTGATGCGATCTTTCCAATAGATGTTTGCCTTTGCTCCCTATGTTAGAGTGTAGGACATTTCAAGGGCATAGATGGAGTTCATCTGGCTGATGTTGATCATGACTTAATCTATGGAAAAATAGTAATGCTGGTGATTAGACAGCATCCCTTCCCCAAAATGATATTGAAATTTAGCAAAGGTCCATGTAGAACAAGAGTGGATAAAAGGAAAATGTGCTTTGTTTTTGTTAATTTCCCACCTAAGTGACTAAAAGTGCATGAGTGGGAAGATTAGAACAGGTCGCTAACACAGAAAGGAAATATTTAAGGAACCCAAACAATATGGTGAACAAAGCAAAAGAAAGACTATTTGAGGGTGAAATGAATCTCTATGCTCTCCCAAAGATCCACATAGGTTGCAGTTAATGATCTGTAATCAAATCATAGAGCTGTGCAGCACAGAAATCTCTTACTATCTTTCCTTTCAGTTAGTCCTGACGAAGGGTCTTGGCCCAAAACGTCGACAGTGCTTCTCCTTATAGATGCTGCCTGGCCTGCTGCGTTCCACCAGCATTTTGTGTGTGTTGTTTGAATTTCCAGCATCTGCAGATTTCCTCGTGTTTGCACAGAAAAAGATCCTTAGTCCCATCACATTCCTGATGACCCTTTTGCTAATCCACATTCATCTCACTTTCCTGTCTCGGTCCTATCATCACCTATATGTGCCATGTCATATTGACATGGGCGATCATGGCCTTATCCACGACTGTTCTTGGGAAATTGTTCTACAGAAGTGGTTTGCCATTGCCTTCTTCTGGGCAGTGCCTTTACAAGATGGGTGACCACAGCCATTATCAATACTCTTCAGAGGTTGTCTGCCTGGTGTCACTGATCGCATAACCAGGACTTCACCAGCTGCTCATGTAACCATCCATCATCTGCTCCCTTGACTTTATGTGACCCTGATTGGGGAGGGACAAAGCAAGTGCTGCATCTTGCCCAACAGTGACCTTCAGGCTAGGAGTGCCTTACACCTCCTTTGGAAGAGATGTATCTCCACCTTGCCACCCATGCATTAGATTTTATCTGACTCCACCACATCCTTGGTCTAAAATAGATACCATGTTAATGCCTCTTATAATTTTATACACCTCTAACGGATTACCACTCGACCTCCTTTGCTCCAGTGAAAACAAATCTGCCCTATTCAATCTCTTCCCATATAAAAAAAGGCCACGCAGTCTCGACAATATCCTGCTAAGTCTTCATAGCATTCTCGTCAATGCAACCACATCCTTCCTATTGTAGGGCAGCCAGAACAGTGTATAATGCTCCAAGCACTTTGTAAAATTACAACATAACATCACAACTTTTATATTCTACAAACGACCTATGAAGTAAACGTGTCATATGTGTTCTGCACCACCCAAAGCCCCTGTGTTGGCACCATCAGAGAACTATGGACTTGAATCCACAAGGTCTTGTTATTCATCAACATTCCTTCACCCTCTACTATTTCCTGTTTATGTCATACACCTATTTGACTTTCCAAAATGCATTGCCTCACACTTGTCAAGATTTAAGTTTCATTTACTCTCACTTCGCCCAACCCTTTCCAGATGATCTAATCTGTAACCTTAGACAACATTTCTCAATATCCACAATTCCACTGACTTTTATTGCATCTCCAAACTTACAAATCTCACACCTGCATGAGTTTCCAAGGTACTCATCATCACAAACAACTAGGTTTCCAATACCATGTTTGCACTACAGCGTTGGTCACAGGCTTCCAATCAATTAAGCATTTTTCTAAATGTTTCTCCCACTGTCCTCTGCTTCCTATCATCAAATCGATTTTTGATCCAATTAGCCAGTTTGCCTTAACTTTCTTCACTAGCTTACCATGCAAGACTTTGCCAAATGCTTCACCAATGACCTTAAAGAAAACATCCTCCAGTACTGCTTGAACCTCAGCCAGGAGTGAAGAGAAGGCGCCACTTCTTGACCCTTCTCCTACACTCATGTACTTGTGCAATATGTGCATCCTGATATAAATGGCTCAACTAAAGTTCCTAGGTTTGGGAAAGGCTCCTTACTGAACTTACCATTAGAATTTATCCCTCTGAGCAGAAGCCTGCTATTCTACAGAAAATGAAATTTTATATGAATTTTGCCACATCTAGAGGGACGATGACTCAGGATGTTCCGCCTCACGCCTAATCCCTCTGCTTTTCTGGAAAATAAACTGGTGTCATTTCAGACATCATTCTTAGAGTTCTGAGATACAAGCAAAAATACGAGTCCAAGACAGGACAATGATAAAGCTGGTAGGTGAGATTACTAAATAATAATGAGTGTCTCTGTACTTCCGAGCATTTATAGTCCACCAAGTTCTTCCAAGCTCCAAGGACATACTACTCCAAAACTGGGAAGCCTCTGCCCAAATTCTTGCTTTTATTATAATGCTTAATGCTCAGACAATGATTTGACTATGATTTGAAAATCTAAGACACTGTATTAACTAGTCAGAGAATTATTTCAATAGACATTATTTGAAGCTTGAGATCTTTTTATCTAAAATAGATTCCTCACAAATCTTTCTAATCAGAGATTTTTTTCTCATTTTGTTTAAATTATGAGGAAAGAGCATATAAAACAGATTAAAGAATTTTGTCAACTCCATTTTAATTCTTTCCACATTTTTCAGTCTTGCCTACCACTTCAGAGTTCTGGAATTTTACATTGCTCCAAGTAACATTTCTCTCAGTCCATGTGTCAAAACTAACATTTTTGATTTAGGTTCTTCCAATTTCTCTGCTAATTTGTCCATGTACTTTGCTATTACCTTAAATCCTTAATGATTTCTTTGCTGCTTGTAATTATATATCCATCTCTCTTGCTCAGTTTTCCCCAGCATCATTTTAAGGCTACCTCACTAATATCTTTGCATGTTCCAGAGATAACACTATGTATTTTTCCAATAGTGACTTCAGTTGATATACTGTATACGGCCACTAGTTATGTACCCTGGGATCTATCCCTACCCGTTTCGTAATTATCATTTCTCTATTTCCCCTTGTGATATTATCTGTAGTGGTTTAATCTGTATAGTTAACAACTTCATTTCCAACTGTCTGTCCAATACTAGTCTTGAATTGATGCCATTCTTTGGAAAATTATTTAAACCATTTATTTTTTGACTCGTGCCACTCCTAAGAGAGTCAGTTCTTTAAATCGTAGACTCCCCATTTCCTGCCTTAAGACTTGACAGTGCAGAATCAGAGAACAACAGCCTCTTTTGCATTGTATGTGTTTCTCTAACATCTATTGGCATCGACGTTCCCTTTATCCAACATTGCAATGCTGCTCACATCTGTTACGTGGAAGCAGATTTGCAGATTCGATGTAAGTGGGACAGAAGACACTGATTGTGAACACATTAACCATTTGTTTACAAGCAAACAGTGAAACACTCAACCAAGCATCCAGCCAAACAACTAGCTATCTCAGCCCCCCTAAATTACACAAATTCAACAAACAGGTACTTATCTAAGTGTGTGTACTCAGGTCTTCCTTTCAGCAGCATAATGGCCCTTCAGCCCTGGTCATGACCCCCTCTGAAGAGAAGCCCTTAGCGTGAAGAGTCAGAGGGTCTCGCACACACTATTCTTATACCCCTGGGGTGCCCAGAACCGGACACAGGTAATGTGGTGTAAAAGCTAGCCATTGGAAGAGAGCTTCAAATTGTCCAATCAGGGACTGGCACACCAGAAGCCATTTTCGACCTGCAGGTAAGTTATTCCTTTACATTGCATTCAACCCCTTGAAAGATATAATAACATGACAATTCGGCCCTCAGGCTTGTATAACCCAGTGGCCACCCCACTAAACTACATATGTTAGTCAAAACTACAATACCCAGTCTTCTTGGAATTCCACAGGAAACGATGATGAAATCAGTGATGCCTTTGAGGAGAGCAAAGCCCGAACTGGGAAGCGCAGGTGCGCCCACAGGTCAGGCACGTTACAGCCATTGAAAGGTCGTTGTTTCTTCTTGCAGTCCTGGCACTTTTGCTCAAGCTCCTTCAGCCACTTCGAATGTGCTGGTTTCTGTGTAGATTGCCAGGTGCCAGACGTTGTGGTCTTTGACCAAGGCCTCCCAATCAGTCACAGAGATATTGCATGCCTTCAAAGATGCTTTCATGCAGTCTTTACAGTGCTTTGTGGGGCCTCCCTGCTTTCTGGTGCCATGTGCCAGCTTGGAAAAGAATCCTATCTCTGGAAGGCAGTTGTCTTCCATCTAGACTGCATATCTAACACATGGAAGTTGAGTCCTCATGGTCAGTGTCTCTGTGGCAGAGCTCTTGGCCCTTCATAGCACTTCTATGGTGAGGACTCTTATTTTGCCACAAGATTTCCATAAATTTGAGAAGGCATCGCAGGTGGAACTGGTCAAGCATCTTGATGTGCCTGCGGTATGGGGTCCATGTTTCACACCCGTACAGCAGAGAGGTCAGGGTGACTGTTCTGTAGACTGCCATCTTGCATTTTAAGAGCTGGGTGTCATGTTCTCCTCACAACCCTGTCCAAAGCTTGCCCCAGCTTTTACAAGTGAGTTTGAGACCTCTCGATCTAGACTGCAGCAGGAGGTGAGGCAGCTTCCCAGGTAGGTGAAGGTGCCAACATTGTTGAGCTTTGTGCCTTCAACCTCAATTCATTGTTCTGCAGGTTTGGTATGAGGTGCGGGCTGAAGTAGAATTTGTGTGTTCTGCAGGCTGATTGTTAGGCTGAATTCTCTTACTGCCGCAGCGAGGCAGTCAGAGAGCTCCTGCAGGTCCCCTTCACGGTGCGCTGCAAGAGCGCAGCCATCTGCAAAGAGCAAGTCTCTTCCGGCATTTCCAGCAGTTTGGACTTGGCCTTGCGGCATCACAGATTAAAGAAGCCTCCATCAGCAGATTGTTATTCTTCAATCATTCTATGAGAGAGCAGAGGATAGCATTGTGGCATTGTGGCAAACAGCAGGGTGGTCAGCGTATGCGTGAGGACACAGCCCTGCTTGATACCATTGCTTACTAGGAAGGGGTCTGAGGTGCAGCCATTTTCAATTACCCTGACCATCACTTTGCAAGCTGGGTCAGCAACAAGCAGTCAACCTCCAAACATGACCACTTGAAGCACCTCCATAGTAAGGTCTAGGCTGAGCTGTGAAAGATGAAAGATCAGTGGCGGGAGGACAAAGCGGCAGAGATTCAGCACTACGCTGACCAGAACAACACAAAGAAGTGTTTTGATGGTCTAAAGTCAGTGCCCAGACCTTCCTCTAACATCAAGGCACCAGTCCACTCCTTGGATAGAGTGCTCCTCACTTTCAAAGGCAACATTGTCCAAAGCTGGGCAGACCATTTCAACCAGCTACTGAACAGGCCATCCCAAGAGAGATGAACAGCCATAGAAGACATAATCCAGCACCCAGTCTTGGAGGCCTTTGCTGATGCCCTGGCATTGGTAGAAGTTAGGAAGGCAGTCAACCAGCAGCAGCCAGGTAAGACCCATGGCCTGGATGGGATCCCACCAGAAGTCTTCTTTGAGGATGGAGAATCCCTTCTTCAGAGGCTGACAGAGCTCATGCAGCAGTTCTGTGAGAAAGCCTGTGTACCACGGGACCTTAGGATACAAACATCATCCACCTGTACAAGAACAAAGGCAACCTGTGACAATCACAGAGGCATATCTCTCCAGAGCATAGCTGGGAAGATCATGGCCCATATCATACTGAACAGGATCATCTCTCACTTCTGTGACAACGTTGTCTCAGAGAGCCAACGTGGTTTCAGATCTAACAGAGGGGCAGCGGACATGATCTTTGCTGTCAGATAGATCCAGGATGCCAGGAACAGAACCAGAATCTCTATATCCTGTTTGTGGACCTGCCAAAGGCATTGGATACCATCAGTCACATAGGACTTTGGCGCATCATTATCAAGTTAGGCTGTCCCCAAGGCTGATGAGTGTCGTCAGGTCATTCCACAATGGCACGATGAACAATACTCAGTACCATAAGCCTAACAGATGCTACCCAGTGTACTACAGTGGTCCATCAACCTCCGAGTGCCCAAAGGGCCCCCAGCTTCCCCTACCCCCAGGAGTGTAATAGCTATGGAAATGGTCACGCAGTTCCTTAATCTAACTCACAAACTGTCAGATATGACCGGTCGGGTGAGTGATGTTCCCGACTCATCATGGATCCTGATTGCCCTGGTCGGAGAGCCACTTGCAGGCAGGAAGAAGGGAACCACCTAAACCCTGTATTGTAGCCTGGGGACTCTGCAAACTGTCAACGCTCCCTGAAATGATGGTATGCTCAGCACCACCAGTGCCTTCTATTGCTGCACACCCCCTTTCCCCACAATACACTGCAATGGGTATTAAGGACCTTTCCCCTACTTGGAAAAAGGCTGTCAAGCGTATCCAGCAGGAGCTCTGACCCCATCACTACATGAGTAGCACAGGAGGGTACCACCCACCGCCCAATCCCTGCTGTCACTGGATGTCCGCTTGGGGTCTCCAGTGAGGGATATAGGGAACCCTGATTGGCAGATGAGGAGTTCTGGTGAGGGATCAAACACACCCTTATTCAGGGAGGGCTTGGATTAGAAGATGAACCCTCTCCTTTAAAAGTTCCCTTGCCCAACTTTCCCTCACAGTTTTCCCTGCACATTGCAGAGAGGGTGGGAGTGGGAACCCTATCAAGCTGCTCCTTCAGGACCCCTGCCCCAAGCACCATTAAAAGCATCTCCTTAGAGGTCACACAGGATGCCCCACGCTCTCCCTGCTTTTCCACCTTCCAGACTCAGCCATGTGTATTTTTTCCCATGTATTGCAACCCTTCTAGCAACCAAATGGTTGCATTTATGGCACCCCTGACTGCCGGTCCCATTAAAGGCAGCGCCACCCTTTTACTGTTTTAAGTAAATACTCTCCCTGGTTGAGGTTCATTCAGAATCCTATGGTGGACTATCACTATTGCTTTATAAACCTGTAATTAGGGCTCTGATCCCTTCCTCTACTGAGCTCCACTCCTCCACCCAGGGCTTTTAATCCTACTCAAGAAGGGAGGGGTACCTGACCATGACCACTGCTGCCACCCAATCTCTTAAGGATTTATTCCCCTCATGGGGAATGGCAGCACCCTCAGGGCACGTTTGGGACAACAGTCCTTCTAGGGTGCCCATCTCTCACTCCAGTTCACCCTCATCCCAGATCTTCAACTATCAGGTTGCCAGAACTTTCCCGGTTTCTGCCAGTTCCCACCAGATCCTTGGTGAAGAACTCCCTGATCACTGGTGTCTCAGTGGTGGGGGGTGCATGTTTTCTTACTCACCCCATGTTCCTTATCCTCGTCCTATCCCATGAGAGTCATGGGTCCACAGGCCAAACCCTCCTTGCAGGGTATGGGATCATGTGGTCACCGGTCTGGCTTGTATTGCCTCAGGTGTGTAGGGGGGAGGGTGATCATTCTGAGAGAGAATCATAGGACTCTCAATCAATCACCCTCGGATTCTGAAGGAAGTAGCTGGAGAGATTGCGGAGTCATTAACGATGATGTTTCAAGAATCGGTAGATTCTGGCGTTGTACTGGATAACTGAAATATTGCAAATGCTACTCTGCTATTTAGGAAGCGAGGCACCAGTAAGGGAAGTATAGACCTGTTAGTCTGACATCAGTGGTTGGGAAGTTGTTGGAATCGATTGTTAGGGATGAGATTCTGAAATACCTGGAGGCACATGACAAGATAGGCCAAAGCCAGCATGGTTTCCTGAAAGGAAAATCCTGCCTGACAAACCTACTGCAATTTTTTGAGGAAATTACAAGCAGGGAAGACAAAGGAGATGCAGTATACGTGGTGTACTTGGATTTTCAGAAGGGCTTTGATAAGGCTGCATAGCAAGATAAGAGCCCATGGAGTTATAGGGAAGTTACTAGCGTGGGTGGAGCATTGACTGATCGGCAGAAAATAGAGAGTGGGAATAAAGGGATCCTAATTGGCTGGCTGCCCATTACCAGTGGAGTTCTACAGGGGTTGGTGTTGGGACCGCTGCTTTTTACCTTGCCCTTGTGCAAGATACCCTGAAGATTAACCTCCAGGTTGAGTTGTTTGAGAAGACAAATGTAATGTTGGCATTCATTTGGAGAGGTATAGAATATAAGAGTAGGAATGTGATGTTGAGCTCTATAAGGCACTCATGAGACCACGCTCGGAGTATTGTGTGCAGTATTTTAGAAAGGATAAACAGACATTGGAGTGGGTTCAGAGAAGATTCACGAGAATGATTCCAGGAATGAAAGGGTTATGCTATGTGGAACATCTGGCAGCTCTTGGCTTGTATTCCCTGGAGTTCAGCAGAATGAGGAGGGATCTCATAGAAACATTCCGAATGTTAAAAGGCCTGAATAGATTAGATTTGACAAGGTTATTTCCCATGGTAGGGGATTCTAGAACAAGAGGGTTTGACTTCAGGATTGAAGTATGTCCTTTTAGAACTGAGATGCATAGAAATTACTTTAGTCAGAGGGTGGTAAATTTGTGGAATTTGTTGCCATGAGCAGCTGTGGAGGCCAAGTCATTGGGTGCATTTAAGGCAGAGATAGATAGGTTCTTGATTAGCCAGGGCATCAAAGAGTGTGGGCCGAAAGCAGGGGAGTGGGGATGACTGGAAGAATTGGATCAGCCCATGATTGAATGGTGGAGTAGACTTGATGGGCCGAATGGCCTCCTTCTACTATATATTATAGTCTCTGCTCTACTTTACTCTCTGTACTCCATCCTCACCATCCAGCCAGATATCTCCATACCCCATCCACATGTTGAGATCATCCTCCTATAGCATTAAGATTTTGACCTTAAGGAGATCTGGCTGCCAATTAGCCCATCAGACAGTCTCTAATTGCTGCACCTTTTCTTCCCAACAAGCTATCTCCATACGCTTGACCTCTTGCTCTTTGGCTTGGATCTGTGCTGACCAGGCAGCTCTCCCCATGATGGTATAGTATGAGTGCAGCACTTCCACCTCATTCTTTAGACTTACTATCTCCTTCTTGCTCCCTGTGATAGTCCTGGGCTGATGCTTTATGATGGCTGCCAGAAGACAAAAGGCACCCCTTTGGTGCCCCAAAGACAAAAGGCACCCCTTTGGTGCCCTAAAGACAAAAGGCACCCCTTTGGTGCCCTAAAGACAAAAGGCACCCCTTTGGTGCCCTAAAGACAAAAGGCACCCCTTTGGTGCCCCAAAGCCAGAAGGCACCCCTTTGGTGCCCCAAAGCCAGAAGGCACCCCTTTGGTGCCCCAAAGACAAAAGGCACCCCTTTGGTGCCCCAAAGACAAAAGGCACCCCTTTGGTGCCCTAAAGACAAAAGGCACCCCTTTGGTGCCCCAAAGACAAAAGGCACCCCTTTGGTGCCCTAAAGACAAAAGGCACCCCTTCGGTGCCCCAAAGCCAGAAGGCACCCCTTTTGGTGCCCCAAAGACAAAAGGCACCCCTTCGGTGCCCCAAAGCCAGAAGGCACCCCTTTGGTGCCCCAAAGACAAAAGGCACCCCTTTGGTGCCCCAAAGACAAAAGGCACCCCTTTGGTGCCCTAAAGACAAAAGGCACCCCTTTGGTGCCCCAAAGACAAAAGGCACCCCTTTGGTGCCCCAAAGCCAGAAGGCACCCCTTTTGGTGCCCCAAAGACAAAAGGCACCCCTTTGGTGCCCCAAAGACAAAAGGCACCCTTTTGGTGCCCCAAAGACAAAAGGCACCCCTTTGGTGCCCCAAAGCCAGAAGGCACCCCTTTTGGTGCCCCAAAGACAAAAGGCACCCCTTTGGTGCCCCAAAGCCAGAAGGCACCCCTTTGGTGCCCCAAAGACAAAAGGCACCCCTTTGGTGCCCCAAAGACAAAAGGCACCCCTTTGGTGCCCCAAAGACAAAAGACACCCCTTTGGTGCCCCAAAGACAAAAGACATCCCTTTGGGTCCTCTCCTTATTTGGGATCCCTATCTTGTTTAACACAGACACAGTGCAGTGTCCAATCTTTTCCCCATGGGACTCCCTTGTCTGACCAATCCACCAGCGTACCATGGTAGATTTACAAATGCAAACACAAGGAGATCTACAGATGCTGGAAATTCAAGTAACACACACAAAACCAGCATTTTGTGTGCGTTACCATGGTAGATTGGTGAGACTGTCAAACCCAGCACTGTTACTGGTCTACGCTGGGACTTGGCACTCCTCACGTGAGGATTGTCTCACTTGTTCTTACTCCTGAACACTTTAATCTCCTGTTACACTCACCAAATTTGGTCAACTACAGCAAATGTTATGTGGAAGGAAATCCGTGGACCTGGTAAGAGGGGAAAAGATATTATGTGTAAGTATGTGAGTTACTTAACTGTCTACAAACAGTGAAACACTCAACCAAGTATCTAAGTCAAACAAGTAATTTTCTAAGTCCACCTAATTTAAAAAACTATGACACTAGACATTCTCTAATACTTCTAACTCAAACAGGTACTTTGTTACGTCCCAAGTTGTCCAACTATAATGATAAATATGCAACAAACAGGTACTTACCTAATTATGCAAGTGGGCCCTCCTTTCTGCAGCATACTTTCCCAATGGTCCTTCAGTTCTGATTGGAATCTGAACTGAAGGGGAAACCCTAACGAAAAGAGACAGAGGTTCTCGCACACATTATTCATATACCCCTGTGGTGCGCAGAACCGGAAGCTGGTGCTTTGGCACGAGAGCCAGCCACTGCGAAAGAGCTCCCGCATCCTTCAAATGGGAAAATCAGAGAGTGGCGTGGCAGAAGCAGCTTTCGACTAGCAAGTAAGGTAATCCTTCACGTTCCAATATCTCAACGATTTGGATACTGTACTGCTGCTAAGAATTTAATCCATGTCTTTACTATCTCCAGGCTTAATTATTTCCTATAGCCACAATCTGCACTTTACTTCAAAAACATGCATAAAATAACTGAAGTTTGGCAAATCCTGAACTTTGGTCCTAATTATAAAACTAGTAGCATCAATCAGTCATTAGTTTTATTTGTCTTTCGTCATTAAAAGACAATATTATCATCAGTGATATATTATTAGATGTCACTATCTTTCTAATCTGGCATTATTTTCTCAAAGCCAGTTGGACTGCATTTCTATCAGTGTGATTAAGGTAAGAGAATGCCAAAGTGATAAGTGTCTAATAGTGTTAGTTTGCCATTCTGAACATAATCTACTCATTTCATACCAGTATGTTAATTTGTGTTCAGAATCATGCATTCCGTGGCTCACTGCAGCAGTGAAGCCTTGCTCATTATGAATGCCATTTATGTCGTTGGAATGAATGCCACTGTCTGCTGTCTTACTAGCATTAGCGGAAGTAAAATAACAGTTTTTCTTTTTTCTCTTGTTTGCTACATTTTTTCTAAAGACATTCGTACTTCCCATTTTTGAAAATTGAGCTGAATGCACACCTACAGTAGCATGCTGCATATCAGAACAAGATAAGAACTAGTTATTAGAGAAACTGGAACTGCTCTGTGTTAAGATAAAAGAAATGTTGAAAAATTGTTCGACAGAGGCAAATGTTGTAAATTCAAATTAACAAGAATTTCAACTTGTAGAGAAGCTTACCTTCTTGACCCAGAAAACACAAAGACTCTTAATAAAATTTCCCATGGGGGAGTTAACAAGGCATCTAAGTAGGTACAACTTTTAGGAACTAAAATTCTTTGCAAGAAAAAGCAAATAAATCATTGTACATCCCAGTATAATGGGAAACAGATTTCCCCGTGGTGCCTTCTGCTTAATGTCATTTGTGAGCCAGCGACTGAAGCAAAACCTTTATTGCACAGTTATCCTGTCACTTTGTTCAACCTTACATTACTAATGTTGCTCAGCAATTGCATTTTTTTAAAAACTTGTTAATCAATTGAGAAGTAACACTGGCGATTACACTGTTAGAAAAGTCCTCAAGATTTTCAATATTGAAGCAAGGAAACATTAACTTGCATATATTTTATCAATATTGGTATAGAATATTGAAAAACTATTAAATATTAACTCTGTGAAAAAGAAATACCAACAATAGTATCTCAGTTCTGTGGCCTTCAGCTCTGTTTATTCCATGCAAAAAGAATCATCTTTATCTTTTCTTGATGTAATAATGCCACAGAGTGTCCAGTCACTGTGAATGAATGGTAGTGATAGTGAAATGAGACAGGATATCCCTTACCGGGGACACTGTTTTTAACATTTTCCTTCAGAAGCGTAGTTCAGCAAATGATACACCCGCCTGAATATGGGTGGTCATACATATCTGGAAGATAATGTATAAAGTACATCCTCAGATATATTCCCTGATGGTTTCTCCCAAAGGAAGAAGAGTTGAAAGAGGTGGACTCTGTTCTTCAGATCCAGCTTTACTGAGGGGATATTATCAATCTAATTAATGGCAACATGACAGTAACTAACACCAAAGTCAAGTAGCGTGCCCCTTTTGATAACGTGTTGTGATAAGTAACTGCAGAAAATTGCCTCTGCCTAAGTGAAGCACACACTTCTGTACGTCTCACTGGTATCCATTCAAAGTATTTAAATGCAGATCGGAGAGCTTCCACAGTAAGCATACACATGCATCTTTAATGAAACTGAAGGTTTTCTCTACTCAGGGTTAAATTAAATCTTATTTCCTCCTTATCTTACCCCCAGAGGAAAATGTGTAGGATGTTCAAATGCAGTAATCTTTTCATTAACTTAGCCACACCATTTAAATTCCCTTGCTATTGCAAGGTTCACATTTTCTCTTAACTTAAATCTGGCTATAGTCCTTGTAAGAGCCTAAATGTGCTAAACACCTATTGTGCAGTCCAAATTACTTCAAGGAAATACTTTCATAGGTCATTAGAAGTGTCAAAATAACTCTTCTGTATTGGTTTCCTACACCACTGACACGGTTTTCACTTGCTTTCTATTTTCACAAATTCTCCCTTTTGCTGTGTGGGTTTTACTCTCACGTACCAAAGGCATGCACGTTAGTAGCTTGATTAATGACTGTGAAGTGTGCCAAATGTGCAGCTGAGTGGTAGAACTCGTGGAGAGTTGATGGGAAACTGAGGGGAATAAAATGAGATCCATGTAGGAATAGTATAAGTGTGTACTTGATCATCCACACAGGGCCTTTTGAGTATAATACAAAATAATACTCACAAGATCATAAATTTATTTTGGAAATATATTGGCTGTTTCAATCGCTTCCTTTCAATAATATCAAAATAACCACCAAATGTAAGAGTTATATTAAAAGCCAATGATAATGTGAAAGTTTTAAAAAGAGATGAAGGCGGTGTTGAAAAAAGATTAGAAAGGAAACATTGAACTAGTGGAGTACAGTAATTTGTTTTGCACCAGTCTTTTCAGAACATTAAACGGATAAAGGATCTGACATTCCAGGGAAATTAATAATTAGCAAGGACAAGGACGTTATTATAAACTATAAAATATGAAGAAAAAATGGCATTAAAACTGAGAGTCCTTTGGGGACTGCTTGTTTTCTATTCAATGATTTTGAGGAAATAAATGAGGAAATTGCAGGTGATTTAGTCACGAATTTTCAAACCACTTGCAATTCAGGAATTATCCCTAGAGAATGAAAAATTGCACTATGTAGCACTATACTGTGAAGAAGGTGATTAAAAATAGGAAATTAGTTTATAATGGTCAATACGGTTTTTTAATGTGGGTAAGTATTGGTGTTTTAATGTGGGTAAGTATTGGTGTCTATAACAAAGGGTTGTATTATTGAGCATTTCACTGGGGGAAAGTAATGCCGATTTTCTATTGTTACAGCCATATCATAAACACTGTATCTGCTATTTTTGCTATATGTTGAACGGATTTAACTTTCAACTCTGGTACTTAGAAAAGTTTGAGCTGTTTGAAGAAAGCTACAGCTATACAAATCCCTTGTAAGATTAACATCAGAAGGATTGAAGTGGGGGCCAGATTATGGAAAGGGCTTGGGAGGATTGTAGTGCAGATTCATTTAGCTCCAAAGGCTAAATGCTTAACAAATGTTGTTAAACCACAATTGATGGAATTCCACTCCGAGGATAATGGAAGGAATTCTACTGTTATGTTTGGATTGTACCCGAAAGACTTAAAGGGCAGTAATTTCAACATCTTTCATGCAGATAGGAAGGTGCAGGTATTATTCTTATTTTTGGATATTGAAACTGCTGATGAAATTTTGCTTTCCTCTGACTCTTGCCATTTGTCTCCATAAGACTATGAGACATTGGAGCAGAATTAGGCTATTTGGCCAATTGAATCTGTTCTGTTACATAATCATTTCCACCACTAGGTTTCTTTGCACACATTAAACACTTCCAATGTTCTCTTTTTTCTAATTTGGGCATTTAACTTAATTTCCAGTTATCAAACACATGATATTCTGAACATCTGTAAATAGCTTTCATTAGAATATAATCTAGTTTCATTCTGAAAATAAGCAAAACAAATTATATACATAATTATTGACATTATTCCTAAAAAAATCTTGCTCTTCATTTTAAGAAGATTGTGGTTCTTGATGGTATTCAAACTCTGACACGAAGAAGAAATTCAGGATGCACTACTTAAAGAAGAGATTAAGCAGGAATACTGAAATCCTTGAGGAAGAAGGTAAAAACCTTCCCATCAGCAATTCCTTTTGACTTTTCTACTAACACATAGCACATATTGAGGCTTTGACTAATTTCAGATTATTATGATTGTGGTTAGGGCATTCGACAGATTGGAAACCCTCTGAATTCAATCTTTCTCAATTGTTGTGCTATGTGAAACACAGAGGGATTGAAATAATTCAATAGCTCTCTTGAATAAGCCAAAGAACTAACAAAATATACTCAAAATTCAGTGTTGAACAAATTACCAACTAGTGGTGTGCACTATTTTTCATCTGCACTTATTTCAATAGAAGCGAAAGTAATTCAGGAGGTGTAACAGGCTTCTGAATGACTATTGTCTGTTACAACCAGTCTGACTAACAGACACAGAAAAGAGCAGTGATTTGCCCTTTCACACTTGATAGGTTTTTAAGTTGGAAATAGATTCAGACAGAGAGAGAAGAAAAAAGAAAAGAATTTAAGGTGGTTAGAAATAAGGAAATGTTTTTTTTTCTTGGTAGGCATTAAGATTTTGGAATTGAGTGAAGAATCATTTGAAAATTAGATTACTAAATTAAATTATAATTCTTTCATCACTGAGTTCTGTAGGGAATTATTTCCTGCTAAAGCAGAGGGCAACAACAATTGGTTAACTGTAAAGAAAAAGAAAACTTTGTACTTCTTTGAAATGTTAATTCTGAAAAAAGATAGACGTGAAGTTTTCTTTTATAAATTTATTTATTTGATGTTCCCTTTTTTATAGTCAGTACTTAAGGTATTTTCAATCTCTCATTGTTACAGGTTTAAGTTCCCAGCCACTCCAAACGGGCAACAATCATGCAGGGCGAACTGCCTTAATGACTATCGTCCAGTAGCACTCAAGTCTACTGTGATAAAAGTGCTTTCACAATTTGGTCATGGCTAGAAAAATCTTCCGTCTCAGCCAGGACCTGGATGCACTGCAATTTGCCTATCACCACAATAGGTCTACAGCAGATGCAATCTCAGTAGCTCTTTACTCAGTCTAGGAGTACCTGGATGATACCAATATTTTTGGTAAGATGCTGTTTATTGATTACTGCTCAGTGTTTAATGCAATCATTTTTCCAGTTCTGATTGAAAAGCTGCAAAACTTGGGCTTTTGCATCTCTTCCTGCAACTGGATTCTCGACTTCCTCACTGAAGGACCACAGTCTCTGCGGATCAACACTGGTGCAGCTCAAGGATGTGTGATCTATAAACTTGCTGATGACACCACTAGTGGCAGAATTTCAAATGGTAATGAAAGAGCATACATGAGCATAATATATCAGCTGGTTGAGTGGTGTTGCAGCAACACCCTTGCACTCAACATCAGTAAGACCAAAGAAATGATCGTGAAGTTCAGAGAGGGTAAGATGAGGGAACACACAATAGTCCTCATAGAGGAATCAGAAGTGGAAAGAGTGAGTAATTTCAGGTTTCTGGGTGTCAATATTTCTATCCTGGGCCTAACATGTACATGCAGCTACAAAGTAGGCATGGCAATGGCTATATTTCATTAGGAGTTTAAGTAAATTTTGTATCTCATTAAAGGCACCAGCGAATTTCTACAGATGTATCATGGAACGCATTATAATTGATGTATCACGGTCTGGTATGGGGGTGAGGGCTACTGCACAAGATCGATATAAGCTGCAAAGAGTTGTGAACCTAGTTAGCTCCATTATGGGCACTAGCCTCCAGAGCACCTAGGAGATCTTCAAGGAGTGATGTCTCAAAATGGTGGCATCCATCATTAAGGACACCCCCCCCCCCCCCCCATCACCCAGGATAGGCCCTCTTCTCACTTCAATCAACAGGGAGGATTGCTGAGTTCCTCAGTATTTTTTGTGTTTGCTGTTACACATCCCTGTTAGTTTTGACCTTGCTGGGAGATGCTGTCATATTTGTCAGCAAGAGCAGTCCATTTTGCAAGTGACGTACTGTACAGATAGTGGAGGGTGTGAATATGCAATAATGCAGGCCCTTCACAAGTTCTAGGCGTGGTAATGGAAACCACAAGATTTTCTCTTAGAAGCAAGTGTACTATTCACCAAGCACAGCTGACACTCAATTAAACTGTGTGCATGGAGACCCAGACCTGTAAAATAAAATTGTTAAAGTTCACAATTATGTCCTTGCAGCATCTTGCCAGACCATAAAGGGGTTGCCTGAAGATTTTTCGAAGACTTAGATGACTGTATTTGCCTAACACAGAACTTAAAAACAATCACTGGAAGTTCATTCATCCCATAGTTCAAATGTGTCAAACAATTATTAAAATTAAAAAATGAAGCTAATTGTTGGCTGTCTCAGTCTGGTGCCAGCAGGCACACATCCATAATATGTAACAGACAATTTCAGCCAGAAATCAGCAGATGACAATTTATGAGATTGTGAAGGGTTTTTAATAAGATGAAATATAGGAATTTATGTACAGTTACCATGATGTAAGATGAAAGATATTATGTTGTTTGACCATTATTTAACTGTCTAGAAATGCAATTTTGAACAAACTACCCTCTGAATTGCATTGTTGAATTTGTGCAGTTGGTGGTCAAGTTATTGTTAATTTTATCAATGTGGTTGCCTTGACAATCCATTGTAAAAAGACGTGATTCATTAAAAAAAGACAACTTTCTATCTTCTCCAGTTCTTTGTGCTAACCAGGCACATTAAGTTTAGAGTTTCAAATCTCCTGTGCTATTAAAAGTAACAATTTGTCATAAATCTCTTCTAAAAATGATTCTCTTGTGATTTCTACAAGCAAAGAGATTCATTAATGTTCACTATGACACAATGACTGAAGAATGTTAGGATTTAATAGCAATCTATATATTTTTTATTCATTAACAGTAATCATATGATACTGTTGTCCTACAGGGATAGCGTTGGACCCTAGTGATTTTGCAATCTAAAAGTTTGGAAGTCAAGAATGAAGCTTAAAACTTGATGGTTATGGCCATTTTACAAAATCAAAGAACAAAAATAAAAAAGGACAAGAGAAGTCATAGTTGTCTCCTACTCAGATTAGACAAAACATTATTCCAATGATAACAATGAACCTTTAACATAGTTAGATTCAAGTTGTATGTCACCTGCAAAAGAAGAACTGAGGAACTTCAAAATACAGAATCAGCTATACAACAATTACTAGAAAATTTACCAGACTCACATGTCTAAAGATAAGCTATCTCATTTTTATTTGATATATCTCCTTTCTGTGATAGATGTAATAATGGAGAAGCTTCACATGTTTTAGACATGTCCAAGCCTTGAAAGACACTGGAAGGAAGTATTCCAAAGTTTCTCGGTACTTTTCAAGGTAAGTTTTAAGCCTAACCCTTTGATCGCATTACTTGGTATTGTTGGAGGAAAAAAACTTTCTTTTGGAGACACCTGATTTGCATATTTTGGTTTTTACTTCTCTTAAGCTCGGAGGGCGGTCTTGTTTAAATGGAAGGATGCTGTTCCACCGACTCAAGCTCAATGGTTACGGGTTGTTATGTCACGCTTAAATTTAGAGGAGATCCAATGTTCAGTTTTTGAATCTAGCCAAGACTTTTATACATTTTGGGGACCATTTTTGAGTTATTTTCAAAACCTTTGATTTGTTGTAAAAGTACGGATGGTGGCTAATAATATATTTTATTATATGATAAGGGTTTTTTCCCCCTTTTTCTTGCTTTTCCTAACAGCTCTGACTTTGGTAGTGGGTTTAGATTTTTTTCTGTATAACAAAATTGTTATATTTCAATATTACAATTTAATTTCATTTTTATGAATACAGGGTTTTGTGATTGTAATTGTATTTTAAATGCAATATATTTGCTACTATTTTATTTTTTTCTTTGGACTTATAATGTACTCCGTATTCCTCTATGCAGAAACTAATAAAAGTATTGAAAGAGAAAATTTACCAACCAATTACATATATGTAGCTGATCATATAAAAATTATACGCAACTTTAGGAGAGTTAAACTACAAGAAAAGTACTAGAAAAACTACAATTCTACACTCTAATCCACTCTAAGAAGCTGACCTTCAGCTTGTACTTCACTTATTCTTGTAATTTACAGAGGTCATGTTAGGCACTTTCCAGTACATAATGTAAATGCATGGAAAATTAGAGGAGAAGAGGGTTACTGCATTGGCCAGGAATGCCAGATTGGAAAAGTTACTTGCTGATACAGTTTCATGGAAAACATAGGTGCTAACCCTACTATGGCTCCATTGAAGGGTACTGGATGGAAAAATAGTACAGTTGGTATTAGTAAGACTGGTAACAAAAGGCCAACCTGCAGCAGATTATCATGTTCCAAAGGAAACTAATCTTCCCAATTAATCATTAAAATTTAAAGGAAGGTGATCTTCATGTCCAATGTATTGTACATAGGCAATATAAGTACATCGGCCACCAAATAACCTGTTGAGCTGATGGTCACCAAAAGCAGAGCTAAAATGGGTTGGCAGGTTTGTGCCTCTTTTGTTTCATATATCCAAAGACTACTCCAGAAGCAGAGTGAAATAAATAAGGCTTTGGGAAATGATATACAAGTGAGGAAGAAGAATCTTCTGAAGCTGAATGAGATGTGTTTAATTGACAATTAATATTTCTGATTCAATTATAAAAACATGCAGTTAATATATATATATTAACGAAATGCTAGTTTTGAAAAGTTGGGGCAAAATGGGGAATGCAAAAAATCCATTCTGTCTGCTCAGACTACTTTGATTTATCAGTTATGAAAGTACTCAAGCCTGTCATAATATTTTATGGAAATATGTCCAAAGATTCAGTAAGCTTTCTGTTGCCAAATCTGAACCCAAGCAGAGAGTAGTTTGCAAAACAGAGCAGCTGGCTGATTTGCTGTTAGAATCAACCTGAACTATTTATGTGCTACAAGATGAAGATGACAGGTTCCTTTGGGTGTGATACAAGGAACACTTGCTTGTTTGCGTTCTTAATATATAAGGTGCTGATGTGATTTAGAGGACAACTCCTGACCCATGTAGTTTATAAGCCTGATCATATTTTGCAAGCAACTTGACAGATATTCTTAGCCTTTTACATGCTTGCACTACTGAAAATATTATTGCTTATTCCTTTTCAATTATCTAATGTAAGGACATATTTTCCATTTTCCACAAAATCTTTCTCATAATTTATTTTTGACGTGATAATTGGATATATATTCACATGTAAAACTATAAACAGAGATATAGAGTAGCAACAATATTGCCAAATATTCTCATCTCCCTACATATCAGACTTTAATCCCAGGTTCCAGAAGTTCTAATAGACAAATTTGCCTTAAAGTTACAAAAAATGTTAAGTTCTTAGCACATTTTGTTACTATTTGATGGTTATATTTTAAATAATTTAATTAAAATCACTCTATTGAAAATAAGGAACCAAAATACACATGATTATAATTGCCAAGACAATGCTAGTGTAAGTGCTGTTTTCTCATTCCATGTTACTCAATTTAGAAGAAAATAAAGGAAAAGGGAAATTGACGGCTTACTTCAAACTGCTCAAAGTCTGTAAAACCTGCTGAATAGTACATGGAACACCTGTAATATGAATATCTGTCAAATTAGAAAACTAACCAGTTTAACAGCATAGGTTTGAGATGTTGATAAGCGAGGTATGAGAACATTTATTTTGGATCACAAAGGACTCCAGACAACCAAGACACCCAGAGGTGTCCGGAACCACCTACAATTCTCATCCATGTATATATGGCCTGCAGACAGATGGACCACACAAGATGCAGAAACAGGTTTTCACAGTGCTTCTGAAACAGCGACTATGTTACTTAAAGAAGGCATACAGTACGTTAGTGAGTCACAGCTCAAGACATTTTCCGCTGGGAAATGTCCTCAAGGAACACCTGTTTAAGTAATGTACTTACCCAGCTTTCCCTCTATAAGTCCACCCATCCCAGTTATTCTGGTATCTGAATGAATGTCAAAGTTGCAGGATATTAATGAACCATGCTATTTTAGCCTCTGGTTTTATATCCTATCACAATGAGGTTCCACTTCCCCAAAGACCTCCAGCTCATCTGTGACTTGAAAACGGCAAGTTGGGGACACGCTGAGCAGTGATGGCAACTTTGCCAGCAATTCTCCATACAGCCATCGGCAAATGGTGAGTATGTTCTGTGCCATGGCCACAAAGTGAAGCAAGTAGAAAAGGAATATTTGTGTGTAATGTTGGATTTTAATCCCTTAAATATCAGAAACAATTGAACTTAATAGTATTTAATATGAACTCAATCATTAAATAAAAATACTTAATTTTTCTCATTGTGTTGACATTAAATTAAATAGAAATAAATCTTCACATTCATGTAGCAGCATTAACAACCTTAGCACATCCTGAGTGCATTGCAATTGAATACATTTAATAATGGAAACAGTTGTAATGTAGGAAACACAGCAGCTCATTCGTTTGCACGTGCAGATTTCCACAAGTAATATCAGAATTGGAACCAGATTCACTTCATTGTCTATATGAGAACACTCCAGAATTGATTGTGGTTCAGTGTCAAACATAAAACTCAGGACAATACCATAACAGACAGCACACAAGCAATTTATAATTTACAAGACGGGAGTGCAAACAGTCATGAGCAATCAACAATTAGAAGAATGGTCACCAATACACAAGTGTCAATAATCAAACTTAAATAAATGTGAACATAGAGTATGACCTGACTCAATAATTATCCACAGAACAAGAAGAGTGGGATATACCATTTAACAGATGTTGTGCAGGGGGAGCTAGTGTATTGTACCTGAGGGAGTTTTGTTGAGAAGCTAAATAGTTACAGAAAAGAAGCTTCGGAGATGATGTGCAGTCCTGGTGCTGATGGATTGTAGCATCTCCCTGATGGCAATTTGGTAAACAGGTGACTACTAGGGTGGACGGAGTAGCCTGTAATTTTTTTGCAATTCATTTCTTCATTGTGGTGATGAACAGGACTTTAAATATTGATGGCTGACAGCCAGTGATGTTCTCGATTGAGTGGACCACTTTCTGAAACCTGGAGTTGGAGAGGGAGGAGGTGGAGGGAAAGCAAATGATGATACAGGTAGTCATAAACACTCTCAATGATGGGCTGGTAAAAATACACCATGAGATATTAAGTTTCCTAAGCCGGAATAGGAAGAATAATCTCTGCCGGGCTTTCCTAATGATGAGCATGACATGCTTATCCCTCTTCAATGTATTGGTAATGGTAGCTGCCAGAAATTTTTATGACTCAACCACAGACACAGCCTCACCATTAATTTCCAGATGGGGTGCAGGGAAGTTAGGTAGGGGGCTGTTGGTGGAAGTCAATCCTCATTTCCACTGTCTTGATAGCATTAAGCAACAATTTGTTATGAGCTCACCATGCTGCAAGGGGATCTACCTCTCTTTGATAACAGGTGAGATCATTACTAGGTATGAGCCCAACTACAGTCATATCATCCACAGACTTTAGGAGATACAGTAATTTGTATGAAGTGAGAACGAGGTACGAAAGAACACAATGTTCACAACATTGTGAAAATGACCAAAATAAATTATTTCAGTGATATTGATTCAGAAATAATTGTTGACAGCAGCCTAAGAGAAAAGTTCCCTGATCTTCTTGGGAGTAGTATTTTAGGATCCTTTTACAGTTTTGGAGATGTGTGTTCTTGGTGACTGGTGCAACTCAGATGCTTTCACTTTCCAAAGGTCAACCTCTCTTAGAAATTTATCCTGTGCCTGTATTCAGCCACTGAGCATTCACTTGGTTGAGATCCATAAAAATCAAGACATATAGGGAATAGTTTTGAATGTGACAGAGGAGGCACAGGATAAGCCTCGCCAAAATTATACAGTAAAAGAGTTCATATGATCTTCTCTCCCAGTGTTTTTCATTCAATGATTATATTGGATATTCTCATTTATACCTTCCGAAACATGAATAAAACACCATCATATATTGCCAGAACCAACTTTTTTTTTTTTTTTTAATAATTTTTTATTGCATTTTTAAATGATTACAAAGTATGAAAAAACAATGTATATAACCCATACCCCCTTGATAAGGTTTTGAATTTTTGTGTTTTATGAAATTTGAGATTAATATTTTGATTGGAAGCTTTCATTATAATTATTTTTCAGTGTTATATATTTTAAAAATATTAATCTTTAGATTTGACACTTTAGATTTGCACTTTATAATTACCCAAGCCCTTCAAACTATTATGACACACTCTCTGTATAAATATCAAAGTTTACTGCAAGGACAGTCAAAGCTTTGAACCAAACATGTAAAATTTCTGATTCAAAATGAGCAACAAGTCAAACAGTTATCAGCTTCCAGAACTATACTGCATATTAATTAAATAGAAAACTTGTTTTAATATCGTGGTTTGGTCTTACTTAGGTAGAATATTTAGTTTGTTACTTTTAAAGGAAGCAAACAGGGGAAAATGCTGAATATTGCAATGAAGGATAAACAGCTGCACAAAAATTCCAGTGCTTTACTTACAGTGAAACTGGTACAGAACTGTTTAATAAGCTCTCTTAGATTAAATGTAAGAAGAATCCTGACCTGCTGAATAAAATCACCCCTTGATTTGAGATCAGATTATATTGAATCTACGCTAAATGATGATCATCCAAATTTGAAAGAATTAGCTGTATGTTACGAACGTGGAAAGGTCTGGATAAAGTTATAGAAAGAAGTGCAAAGCTATTATGAATGAAATAGTGATATCTTTTAAGCAACTAGTTTTCCTCCATAGTACAAATGGATGGAATATGAGTAATTACAACATTCTGCCTTTTAAATGCACGTGAATATAATATATTAGAGTAACATCCTGTTGTAGGAATGTTAATTTTGTGTGAAAGGTTTCATCCGCTTTATTTCAGGAGATACTCCAAATCCTAAGGTGAATTTCAGAAAAAAAATATTAGTTTAACTTTAACAGCTGCTGTCAAGTGGAGCTATAGCTGTTAAGTTACACATTACAATGTTGTTTAACAAACTAAATTAAATATTATTTAGCTGAGTTTGTTTAATTGAAAGAAATGTGGATAGGTTACCAAACCAAATAAACAGAAGCTCTTTCACCCATTTTCTGGAAATAAAAAGCTTGTGTGTATATACACATACGGAAAGATTAATGTTTTTAACTTTTAAAATTTCAATCATTACATTTGAAATTTCTCAACAAAATAAAATGACATTTTTGTGTCATGAATATTTTAATGTCTTCTTTTCAAGATATAAGAATATTAAGTTGCAAAAGAGCTGTAAAGAGCTCAAACAACTGACACACTAATACATTTCCCAGTCGTTGAAGACCTTTATAACTATGTATGCTACCATGTTTAATTTTAACAAAATTAATATTGTTTGATTAATAATGTTAGCACTGTATATAACACAACATTTAACTTGCAATTCAATGAACCAGATGGCTAATTTACCTTAGTTACAAACTTTATCTTTCTTTCAAATGACATTTTATGGTGCTGAAGTACTTCTACATTGGAAGAATTTTACAGTGCACATTTCATATATTACATATTTAAAAAATAATTTCACGTAAATTATGGAAGCAGGAAATATTTGTTACCTGGTCAAAAATTGAGGACCTCATACTGAAACATATGGTTGTTATTAATCTTTGATTTATCATTTTTCATTTTGACATTGAAGTTATTATGCAATGTGTTTCATGGACTGTGCATTGTAAAGCATAATACGAAATGAGGCTTATAGCTTCATGCCAAAGGAAATGTGATACAGAAACAATTTCAAGCCAACTGTAAGGTGATGCGGCACAGAATACCAGAAGCCGTTGAAACTTTCAATACAACTCCTGGACAATATAATACTTACTACAAAGAGACTCATAAAAACAAGTGAAAGTCACCTCATTACCCCATAAATAATTCCAGGATGCTCTGAATTATAGGTATGTAAATCTGAATTTGAATGCAAGCTATTACCATCCTTGGACCATTTGCAAGCTGTGGTGCAAATTAAGGATATTTGCTTGCAAATAAGGTAGAAAAAATTCCATAGATTATAGATACCTTTAAATATGATTTTTCATCAATGGATTTCCATAAAAATTAAATTGATATTATATTGAAATAATTATTAGTTAATGAAGACTTGATGTTAATATATTTATACCAATTATATATATATATACAAAGAAGAAAACAAAATCTTTTGTTTTAAGAATTAGACAGCCCTAGTATTGGTGTATTGGTTGTGAAATATAAACCGTCACTATTTTGATACTGATCAATGTTTGTACATTTCCAAAGATTTCTATATGTTAGTTCAGATTTCAGGTTGTTTCCTTAAAAAAAGAACATTCATATTAAAGATTATTATGAAATCTCCTTCTGAACATTATTAATCCATCATCTACAGCTTCCCATTTTGGTTTTCACTCTGAACTATTGTTTTTCAAGTCGTAGCGTCGAAGAATCAGCAAAGACAAAACGTGAATGAGAATTTCTAATGTTAGGCCACCAATTGTTTATCACCAATTGCCTAGCTCAAGTGTGTTGCTGGAAAATTTGTATCTGAGCACAGATGTACACAATAAGAAAGAAGTTTCCATGGTGGCTTTTTGGCCTTGTGAGCTTAAACTCGAAACATAAGAAATAATACGTTATTTGGTCTTTTTAATTTTCTGCTTAACTAAAAATGACTGTTTTTCTTTGATGGCCTTTTGACATTTGTACATTCATAATTTAATGCAGCTATCTGGAAACTAGTGTTAGTGATATTTTGCTTCCCCCATCACCAACGTAAAATCAATCATATAATAGCATTTCCCACATTATTCTTGGTGAAAAGGCATCAAAAATATATAATGATGTTCAACTGAGTTGATAAACATATACTAAATATGTTGATGGCTGACATGTTCTGGCCTTAATTGCTAGGTTAATTATGGAGTATTAATCCTGATATGCCATGACTTTAAAATCATGAAAATTAACTTTTATCTCATTTTATAAGAAAATATTGATGACATTTTAGATTTGACCTGTATGTATGTCCCAATATTTATTTTTATTTCTGTAAAATAATAAAATTTGAAATTACTTTCTGGTGTGCTGCCTGTAAAAATTCTGTTTTCTGGTAATCTTGATTGAAAAATTCATTGTCATTTGACACTGCTTCAGAGAGCAATTTGATTGAAAGTTACATTGGAAAAAATGGCAATCATTGCAATAGAGTCAGTTAATAATTGTGAGGAGAATTCTTTGACATCAAGAGCAGTTGTTCCTTTTTTTCACCGACTGCAAAATCTGCACAGTTCTCTTTTTTCCTCAGAGTAACAATATCTTTCCATTATGTGCAGAATTAAAATCTAAAAACACAGAAAGAGCCATTTCTGATTTGAAATTGAACACAAATTTATAATAGGTTGGTATTGCTATTACCCATTAAAATAGTTATGGGGTAAATCAATGAGTCTCATATGCATTGTTGAGTGCTAAAATTTCACAACGTAAATCTTGTCAGTGCAATTATATTGCTGCATTGCTAGGAATGACTATTTTGGAAAATGTGCATGTGGAAATTTATGAGTATGACAAATAACCACCCTCTTTGAAAATTGCATATAGGGAAATTTATGGGTATGGCAAGTAACTTATATTACAGAACTAGACCAATTTAAAACACCTGCTGCATAATAATGCTCATTAAGGGAAAGGCCATTGACTAAAGCAGAGCCATATGTGGCCGATGATTTTTGGAATTGCATAAGTGACACATAACCAGCTGTAGTACCCAAACTGGAAATGATCGCTTACTTCTAAAGCCGAACTGTAAAGGGATACTGTAATAGCAAGTTAAATAAAAACATAAGATAAAGATGTTAAGAATATAAATATTTCTTTCTATAAAAATCTTCATGGTAAGAAAAACACAATTATAAAATGATTAAAATGTGTTAGATTGTATTCAGAATAAAGGAGTTAACTTTAAAACATGAACGATACAAACAGAGATATCAATAAGAAGCTCAGAGCCAAGGTTAAACAAGGAAGGGTATGTTTAACAGGAGTATGGATGCATTGTAATGTGTGATAGGAACATTTGTAGAATACATAATCCATAACAGCTCTTTCAGGAGTGGCATAGTACATATTAAATAACTAAGCACACTGGGAACCTTTAGTGATGATTTCATACAATTTTATTAATGTCAGATAACTTTAGGTTTTTTTATTTGATCTGAAGAACAAAATCTAACTATAATTCAACATATTCAGCAAGTTGAGCAGCAGTGACCACTTGATTACAACTGCACAGCATGTAAGTTATTTGAAATATATCAGCATATATTTCATTGCTCACTAGACTAGTATTTCATTTGAAGGCAATTCTAGTACATAACAACAGATATGAGAGCACAGTGTTAAATAATTTGAACATCTTTGGGTTTGGAGAGTTGACTCAGGAGGGAGATAGAGATAAGGAGGCATTGTGGGAATAAAGAGTTTGGAGGTGAAAACACAGCATTTCTCCGGTAATGAAAAAGTTTCAGATTTCACAATTCTGTTTAAAATGCTGTTTCAAACAAGTTAGAATTCAAAATTATTAGTTTTAGTTAAAATACAATTACAAAAGCAAATATTACATATTTTAAAATGTTGACTGATTTGAGTTAGTTCAAGCAATGGTGAAACCTTACAAGTTTAGGTACTTGTGGGCAAGAACGATCTGGGATATGTGGGGAAGAATTGCTTGATTTTTGCGAGATCAGAAAGCAGACAAAAAAAACTGAAAAGGAGTGTCATCCTAATCCCACCAAACAATGCAATGTTGTGGTGTTTAGCTGAAGTGTTTTAGATAATCAGTTTGACTGCTATTAACTCTTTTAGATCCACTGACTTTATGAGCTTGGGATGCATATTTATTTTTACTTATAAGAGCAGTCCATTTTTCCCACAGATTATATTTAATCATTGTTTCTCTTATGATGAACATTCACTTTCACTTCACGCTTTTTCTTTATTTTTGAGACTTTTTAAAAAACTGACAATTCATATGGCGACAAACAGAGCATATTTTTCACCTTTATTGTCATTCAGCTGTTAGGTGGGGTTTAGCTAAGGCAATTGCCAAGTGAAACAAAAATTTAACTTTGTTCAGCAATGTGCCTTACAAATGAATAGCTTCCACTGTAGCATTGTGTGCCTTTCTTCCACTTCGAACAAGAGCTACCTAATGACTTCACTGTGTGAGATTGGCAATTAGTGCCAAATTTGGGCAATTTCTGAAGCCCTCGATACTTGCTTGGCTCTGAGTTGAGACAACCAAACCCACTTCACATAGACCACTTGTAAACAGCAACAACTAGAGATACTCACATTCCCAGTCTGGATTGAACAAAGACACATGCCCTATAAAGAAATAGTTCTCCAATTAACTTGATTTTCTAATTATACATCCATCGTCTTCATCCTCCTTTCTAATTAGAGGAAACAAAAACAGAACATGCAAGATATACTCAACATTAGGCCACAAACTTATCAATCAGTCGTGCTGTGGACACTTTCTGGAGGTCCAAGATCCATATGCTCCACAACTGCTGGATAAGTATCTAAATGCAAGAGGGGACTACGTTGAGAAATAAATGTGCTAGGTTTTCTAAAATTGACTCCTTCTACCTTAGGCCACAAACTTATCAATCACCCCTCGAGGTCTGAGTAGGAGTGGGGTGGAGAATTAAAATGCCAAATGATAGAAGCTCATGACTGCCCTGAGTATTGGAATGGAGTTATTCTGAAAAATTCTCATCTAATCCGTGTTTAACTTCTCCAATGTGAAATCATGCAATGTGTTAAATTTGAAGACTATAAATCATTGCTTTACCTGGAAAACCTGTCTAGCCATGGATGGTGGTAAGGGAACATAATGTTAAAAACTGATTCTCCTGGAGTTATTTGAGAAGGTAACTTGAAAGGCTTAGTGGTTATTGATGGAGATGGAAGTGTGAAAAATGCAGTACTGGAGATAAGGGTCCCCTTGGAATGCTGACAGTAAAAACAAGATGAAGTGTTGGATGATTTCTGCTAATTGCATCATATTGACAGTGACAGAAATAACAGATGATCTGTTTAAATTGAGGAAGAGCAATTCATCTTCTAATGTGATGAACTACAACCCTCAGGTCTCAACAAGGCACACAAAATGTTGGAGGAATTTAGTGAGTCGGGGAGCATCTATGGAGTGGAATAAACAAACAGCCAATGTTTCAGGCCAAGACCCTTCATCAGAACTGGAAAGCAAAGGAGTAAAAACCCAAATAGGAATGTTGGGGTCGGGGGGAGAGGGTGAGGAGTACAAGCTGGCAGATAATAGGTCAGACTAGGTTGGGGGAGGTGTGCGGTAGGGGAGTAGTGTGTGAAATAAGAAGCTGAGAGAGGGTAGGAGAGAATTAAAGGGCTGAAAGGGAAAAGGATGGAAGCTAATGGGAAAGGACAGTGAACCATAGAAAGGAAAGGAGAAGGGGAACCAAAGGGAGATGAAGGGAGAAAAGGTGAGAAGGTAGCCAGAATGGGGAATGGAAAAAGAGAGAGGGGAGAAGTGGGAGAAATTACCAGAAGTTATAGAAATTGATGTTTATGCCATCAGGATGGAACCTACCCAAACCAGTGTTGCTCCGCCAGCCTGCGTTTGGCCTCATCATGGCAGTAGAGGAAGCCATTGACAGACCTGTCAGAATGGGAATATTATAGTAATATTTGAGTAATCTTGGTTGTTTAAATAATTCTTTACAGGCTTTATGTGTAAATACATGAAGTGCAGATGTCATCATGTTACCATGCGATACATGCATGCCTCACTTAAAGTAAACACGAAGTTCGACTCACCTTTCAGATGCCTGTGTCTTCCTTTCAATTAGTTGGATGTTTTGAAATTAGAAAACATAACAGAAGCCACAGGAAATCCTGTCTTTTGGGGTGCACAGTGTGAAGGTGCTCACTAAAGTGGTTCTCCAATATATGTCAGGTCTCACTGACGCAGAGGAGACTGTGCCGGGAGCACCAGATACAATAGATAACACCATCCTGGAAGCGTCACCACACCTGGAAGGACTGTTTCGGGCCCTGAATGGTCCACCATTTCCAGGAAGGAAATGCTACACCTGCCTCAGGCCCCAAGACTAAATTCAACAATTTGACATAACCAGCCTCCCTACTTGGTTTCAGTGCCAGTCAGTCCTGATAGAATAATAGAGAATATAGAGAATTTCAACACTGGACCAGAGCATTTGGCTGAGCTAATTAAATTAGTAATTAAAAGCCAAACTAAATTAGTCCCGTCTGCCTACAGAGGTCAATATCCCTCCATTCTCTGCACATCCATGTGCCTATCTAAGACCCTCTTAAATACCTCTATCATATTCGCCTCTACTGCCACCCCTGGGAATGCATTCCAGCCACCACTACTCCTTTAAATTTACTTCTTCTCACATTAAATGCATCCACATTAATATTAGTCATTTTTAATTACAGGAAAAATTATTGGCTGTCCACTCCTAATTTTATACACTTTCATCAGGTCTCTGCTCCAGAGAAAATAAAACAAATTTGTCCAACTATCCTCATAACACATGCCCTCTGATCTAGGGACCATCCTGGTTAAGCTTTCCTGTGCCCTCTCCAAGGTCTCCAAATATTTCCAATAATGGGGCAATCGGAACTGAGTGAAATGCTTCAGACAAGGCCCAACCAGATTTTTTATTATACTGCAACATAACTTCCTGACTCTTGAACTCAATGCCTCGACTAATAAATCATTGTTGGTCATTATGTCTTCGTTACTACCTTATCAACTTCTGCAGCCACGTCCAGGAAGCTATGAACTTGAAGTGCAGGATCTCTCTGTACATTAACCTGTAATGTTTCTCTTAGTTTATCTATCAATAGATAGTTGTTCATCTACTGAGTATTTCTAATAATTTTGGATTTCAATAGGTTTCAATAGGTACATTTAATGTTGGAGAAATGTAAACAACATACATCCCAAAATTCTTTTTCTTCACAAACATCCACAAAAACAGAGGTGTGCCCCAGAGAATGAATGACCGTTAAGCATTAGAACCCCAAAGCCACCCCAGCTACCCCCTCCCACAAACAAGCAGCAGCAAGGAGCCCGTCCCTCCCCCACCAGCAAAAGAGTATCGGGGCCCTACACCGAGCACAAGTGTGCAGCAAAGCCTCAAGTTTCTAACAAATGTGCTGATTTATGCAAATATTTTGGCACTTTCCTCTCTCTTTCCACTGTCCTGATTCATCTCTTATGATTTACATCTCTTCTAAGCAGGTCAATTGGAATGTACAAGCTTTCACCACTATGTCACTTTCAGCACATCCACCATCATGGTTTCCACACGTTATCACATACTCTTTTATCTCTCAGTCAATCACCCTATTTCTCTGTAACAAAAATTAGATTTGATTACTACCTTTTCTTCGCTCAGGTTGAAAGTCATTGAACTGAAATGCTAACACTGCTATTCTCTTCTCAGATGCTACCGGACCCTCCAAGAAGTAGCTGCATGTTCAGTTTCTATTTAACAATCCAGTATCTGTTATTTGTTGCTTCCTTAATTAGATATCTCAGTCTGAAATATCTAACACAGAGTGTATCCTGCTCTACAGAATATAATTGAATTATTGTGTGCTGCATATAGGGTGACAAATTAATGCTGAGATATAATGCACACCGGTATCTGTCCTCCTCTTTTCTTGCATTATATTGACAACTGCATCAATGCTGCTTCCTGCACGCATGCTGAGCTCGTCGACTTCATTAACTTCGCCTCCAACTTTCACCCTGCCCTCAAACTCACCTGGTCTATTTCCAACACCTCCCTCCCCTTTCTAGATCTTTCTGTTTCTATCTCTGGAGACACCCTATCCACTGATGTCTACTTCAAACCTACTAACTCCCACAGCTACCTCCTAGACTATTCCTCCTCCCACCCTGTCTCCTGCAAGCTATCCCTTTCTCTCAATTCCTTCGCCTCCGCCGCATCTGCTCTCAGGATGAGGCCTTTCATTCTAGGACAAAGGAGATGTCCTCATTTTTTAAAGAAAGGGGCTTCCCTTTGTCCACTATCAACTCTGCCCTCCATCGCGTCTCCTGTATTTCACACACCTCTGCCCTCACCCCATCCACCCACCAGCCCACCAGGGATAGAGTCCCCCTGGTCCTCACCTATCACCGTACCAGCCTACAGATCCAACGCATAATCCTCCGTAACTTCCGCCACCTCCTACATGATCCCACCACCAACCACATCTTCCCCTCCCCCCCACTCTTGGCTTTCCGCAGGGATCACTCCCTACATGACTCCCTTGTCCATTCATCCCCCCCCATCCCTCCCCACCGACCTCCCTCCGGGCACTCATCCCTGCAAACGGAAGAAGTGCTCACCTGCCCCCACACTTCTTCCCTCACCGCCATCCCAGGCCCCCGACAGTCCTTTCAGGTGAGGCATCACTTCACCTGCGAGTCAGCTGGGGTGATATACTGTATCCGGTGTTCCCGATGTGGCCATTTATACATGGGGGAGACCCGCCGCAGACTGGGAGACTGTTTCGCCGAACACCGGCGCTCAGTCCTCCAGCAGTGGCGCGATCTCCCTGTGGCCACAGACTTCAATTCCACAGACCACTCCCACTCCGACATGTCTGTCCATGGCCTCCTCTACCGTCAAGATGAGGCCACACGCAGGTCGATGGAGCAATACCTAATCTCCCGCCTAGGTAGCCTCCTTCCTGCCAGCATGAACATCCAACTCACTGACCTCTGTTGATACCCCTGCCCCCCCCTTACCCCCATCCCTATCTATTATTTTAGTCTGGTTCTCTTTCTCTCTCTTTTTCCCCGCTCACTATAATCTCCCCCCAGCCCTACATTCCTTTCTCTTTTATTTCCCATAATTCTCCACCTTCCCCCTAGCCCATTTCCCTCCAGCCTATCACTTCCCAGCTCTCTACTTTATCCCTCCCCCCACTTCTTATCCCCCCCTCGACCATCCCATGTTACTTCACTCCTGATGAAGGGTTTCGGCCCGAAACGTCGTTATTGCCTCCTCCCATAGATGCTGTCTGGCCTGCTGAGTTCTGCCAGCATTTTGCGCCTTATTTATTTATTTATTTGTTTGTTTGTTTGTTTGCTTGCTTGCTTGTTTGTTTGTTTGTTCGTTCGTTTATTTATTTATTTATTTATCTATCTATTTATTTATTTATTTATTTATTTATTTATTCCCAGCATCTGCAGATTCACTCGTGAAGCAGAATGTAATGGCTTTAAACAGATGTTTCATTGTCACTCTCTTCAGACTTTTTCAATGGAATGTATAGCCCTGCACATAAAACCTCCCTGGTTTCCTTAGCTGCGTAAGTCTAGGGAATACACACTCTGGTCCCGCTAAATCCATGAGTTTGGGACTGCTCTCACACCCCAACCCCCAGTTTGTGTGGATGCTGTGTAATTTGCTACCCTGTTACAACTCAGTGCCAAGAAATAACACACAGCACACTGCCTACGATTAAAGGAATTATATTTATGAATCTTAACTTAACTAATGGGTTAGTAAAGAAAAGGGGAGAGAAGGCCCATTATAATCAGACAGTCAAACGTGCACAAATTGGAGCTCAACTCTTCCCACAACTCATACTGAATGATCCTCACTAGACCTCGGCACCTTGCTCCATTAAATCATGGTCTCTCACCAGGTCAAATCCTATGACCGGCTTTCTTCAGCATCTTCTCTCTTCCTCCCGCCAAACAAAGGACCCGGCTCACACCGGTGTCAGACACACAACACAAAAACCCCCAAAGTGGACGGCTCACATTCCAAAGCACCCATTAGTTCTAACCATAACCCAAACACAGAAAGACTGTTACATTAGCAGTGAAGACCTTTCCCGGGGTGTTATAGACAGAAGTAGGTTTCTGTGCTAGTGGAGCTGGTTTACCTCATCTGTCTTTACGGATGCCACTGACTGATTCGCTTACAGCTAAGCACTCACTTACATTCTCTTACACCTGATCCAAATCATCTCTCGCCATGGGTTCTGCAACACTAGCCACACAAAT